>NW_005871446.1:676891-781306 GCF_000147115.1 Myotis lucifugus | reverse complement strand
CCCCTTAAAATGCTAGGTTTCTGAGGATGAGCCAGCCTCCTGGAATGCTTACAATGGTAGCAGAGGCTGCATAGTTAGGCAAACCCATTTAGCCTGACCCCCATAGGTCCTGCAGGATCTGTCTATGCCTCACTCACATACACACACACATCCCACATGACTGACTACACACTCCTCTTTTGGTCCCTCACTGACTCATGCTCTATCCCTCACTGCTGCATTCTTCCTGCCTCTGTAGATGAGTCTGGGGTGTTATTGACCAGTTTGTGGATGGAGTTTCCTCCCCAGATTCCACAATTCTGCACCTTCTTCCACACTCCAGCCATGGATAAGTGTCTGTATCTGAAAGGTCCTATCAACTAGGCTCTATGAAGAAAGGCACAAGCCACAGAGGCCAGAGAGGCTGCCCTTCTTTGCACTCCTCTCCTGCTGGCCTTTCCTGACTGTGGACCCAGATATAGAATCCCCTGCCGACCAGCAGTTCTGTGTACCTTCTTTCCACTGAGCCCAACCCAGGCACTCCTCAGCCTTTCCTGACTGTGGACCCAGATCTAGAATCCCCTGCCGACCAGCAGTTCTGTGTACCTTCTTTCCACTGAGCCCAACCCAAGGGCCATGGCCCAAGCTGGTGCCGTGTGGATTCCCTCTGATCCTCAGGGCTCAGAGTTCTGGCCCATTATCCTTCCCAGAGCCTTGACTTTACCTTTCTCCGGGAGTCCTTTGCCTTTCCTGGCTGCAAACTGTCTCCCAGCTGAATCTCCTCTGCCAGTTCAGGCTGGATGTTACTTGTTTCAGCTGATCACTCTATCTGCTCCAGGACAAGGCACAGGACACATCCGTCTATACCGCTGCCATTTTGTCTCCCCTCCCCAATGTTTTTAAATGGACGTTTTCCATAGTGACAGCAGACAGCTACTTCCTACAGGTGATAAGCAATCTTCCGCAAGGGCTTCACCTGACGAGTCATTTTGGAGTGTGATCACAAGGGTTGGAGATTGATGGAATTATCCTCTTATCCTAGAGCCCCTGGGGCAGGAGAGCAATCACGCCGAGGTCTCTTCCATTGAGTATTATAAATCAGTTGCAAAGCATTATTACAAATAAGAAATATTATTTATAAAATTCCCCTCTTTGAAAAAATATGTATATTTGTGTGTATAGATATATACATACACATTTACATAATAAAATTATTGAACCTGTATTTTAGGATTCGAATATAATTAGCAATTATATTATTCAAATTAAAATGCATCAGTTTCACAATTAGCTATTTGGATTTATTCTTTTTGAGAGTCAGTGAGGTTAGGGCCATGGTTTGGACCTATCTTCCTTTTATTTGTTTACTTGCATCCTTGGTGTGTGGCCTCGAGGTCTTTTTATGGTGAGCCTGACAACTGAAGCATGTGTGTGACATAAGACAAGCACTACTTGGTTCCCTTAGGAGCCAGTGTCCACATATTTAGAGTCCAGTAACTTTCTTTTCCAAATGTTGTCCTTCCCAACGATGATTTGATCATGTGCTTTATTTTTCAACTAGAGGCCTGGTGCACAAAAATTTGTGCACTCGGAGGGGGGTAGAGGGGTCCCCCAGCCTGGCCTGTACCCTCTCGCAGTCTGGGACCCCTGGGGAGATAACGACCTGCTGGCTTAGGCCTGCTCCTGGGTGGCAGAGGGCAGGCCCAATAGCTAAGTGCAGCCCCTGGTCAGGCTCAGAGCAGGGCCGATTGAGGAGTTGGGGCGCCGCCCCATCATGCACAGAGAAGGGCGGATCGGGAGGTTGCGATGCCACCCTCAGTCACGCTCAGGTTAGGGCCGATTGGGGGGTTAGGGCACCGCCCCCTGTCACACTCAAGGCAGGGTCGATGGGGGAGGTTGCGGCACCACCCCCCGTCACGCACAGAGCAGGACCCATCAGGGGGTTGTGGCGCTGCCCCCTGTCACTCACAGAGCAGGGTCAATCAGGGGTTTGGGGAGCTCCTACCTGTCATGCACAGAGCAGGGCCGATCAGGGGGTTGAGGAGCTCTACCCTGTCACTCACAGAGTAGGGCCGATAGGGGAGTTGGGGCACCGCCCCTGTCACACACAGAGCAGGGCCGATCAGGGGGTTGGGGCGCTGCACCCTGTCACACTCAGGGCAGGGCCAATGGTTAGGTTATGGCTCTACCCCGTCACACACAGAGCAAGGCCCGTGGAGGGGGGTTGGGGCGCCACCCTCTATCACCCACAGAGCAGGGCTGATCAAGGGGTTGGGGCGCCGCCACTGTCACACTTGGGGCAGGGCCGATGGAGAGGTTATGGCTCTACCCTGTCACACACAGAGCAGGGCCCGTGGGGGAGGGGGGGTTGGGCGGCCGCACCCTGTCACACACAGAGCCGGGCAATTGGAGGAGAGTAGGGCCGCCCCCCTTCATTCACAACCAGTGCGTGGTTGTTATAGGTGTTGTGGCGCTGCCAATGTCACATTATGAGGCAGGGCCATTGGAGAGTTAGTGTTTATACCCTGTAAACACACGAAGCCGGCCCGATCAAGTAGTTAGTGTGCTGCCCCCTGTCAAACACAGAGCCACAGGGCAATCAGGGAATTGGGGAAGCTCCCCCCTATCAGGCACAGAGCAGGACGGATCAGGAGGTTGGAGGCACATTCCCCCTGTCATGCACAAACCAGGGCGTATAGAGAGGTTGGTCCCCCCCCCCCCCCCCCCCGTCACACACAGAGCCGCAGGGCGATCAGGGGGTTTGGGCGCTGCCCCCTGTCAAGCTGATCCCAGTGCCGGGAGGCATATTACCCTTTTACTACATAGAATAGAGGCCTGGTGCATGGGTAGGGGCTGGCTGGTCTGCCCTGAAGGGTGTCCTGGATCAGGGTGGGGGTCCCCACTGGGGTGCCTGGCCAGTCTGGGTGAGGGGCTGAGGGCTGTTTTCCTGAAGCGAGTGACTGAAGCTCCCAACCGCTCCTTGTTTTCTTTTTTTTTTTTTGTATTCTGGGCCAGCTTTAGCTCTGAGGCCTCGCTGCTGAAAACATTGATACAAAGTTTTGGTCCTGCTGGCTTTCAGTCTGGCTGGTTTCTGGGGTTTTGTTTACCTTCTTATTTGCAACATAGTTACATAGTTGCTTAGACTTGCAGCTGAGAGGCCGGCAAGTGAGGTGGAGAACATTGGAGTCCGCAGCAAGCAAGCCTCATGCTCGCTTCAGTGCCTGGCTGACGGCCACCATCTTGGCTGATAGTTAATTTGCATATACTCACTGATTAGCCAATGAAAAGGGTAGCAGTCGTACACTAATTACCATGTTTCTCTTTTATTAGTGTAGATACCCTTGACTGTGTTTCAATGCTTTCTAAAATTCTATATTATCCTGTCATACATATGAGCAGTAGCAATGGTGTGTTTGTGACCAGAGGCAGTTAAAGATGAAAAAGTATTTTGTAACAATAAATGTTCATTTTGATCAATCTTTTGTCTTTTTTTGTATTTAAAAAAAACTTTATTGTTGAAAGTATCACATATGTCCTCTTTTTGAAACTTTTAATAGCAAGCTTTTACTGACATGATATCATGCAGAGGTTAAGAGGGTATGCTCAGCCTGAGTTCAAATCCTGGTTGTGTTTACTTATTCTCAAAAGTCTCAGTTTCCTAGCTTTTAGGCAACAACACGTCCTATTCTCCAGACTGTATCCCAAACACAGTTGATGCCAAAAGAAAAATCCATGGTGAAGGTCAGCATTTTATTTTATTTTTAAAAAGATTTTTAAATTGATTTTTAGAGAAAGAGGAAGGGGGAGGGAGAGAGAGAAACACTGATCACTGCCTCCTGCACGGCCCCTCCTGGGAATCAAGCCCACAACCTGGGCTTGTGCCCTGACCAGCAATTGAACAAATGACCTCTCTGTGCTTGGGACGACGCTCAACCAACTGAGCCAGACTGGCCAGGGCGGCACTGTTCTATTCTGATAGGCCAAGCAACCCTTTTGTCCTTCTGGTTTCCTGACACCTCTCTGGGGCTTTACCTAGGGACAAGGGTCCAGGTGCCCTCCACTTTTTAGAGTCTCCAAACCCAAGTTTCGGCCATTACTGCAGACTCCCAGGGGATGAATGTAGAGTCCCTCTCTCTGGCACCCACCATGTCTATATATTTACAACTATTTTCCCTTTGTATTCTCTCCTCTCAAACTTTTAGGGAACCGTAGTACTGTAATAAGATTGGGTGAGTGAGTAGGGGTTGCATATAGTAAAACACACAGATCCTAAATGTACATTCTGTTTTGACATATGCATACACCCATGTAACTGTCCACCCAGTCAGGATTTAGAGCATTTTCACTGCCTCAGTGAGTTCCCTCAGTGACTTTCCACTCATTTCCCCACACCCACCCAGGCAACTACTGATCTGGTTTCTCTCACTATAGATCAGTTTGCCATGAGAGGAGGTTTTTTTTTTTTTTTTAAATCCTCATTCGAGGATATTTTTCCATTGATTTTAGAGAGTGGAAGGGGGGGGAGAGAGAGAGGAAGAGAGAAAGAGGGAGAGAAACATTGATGTGAATAATGATTGGCTGCCTCAAGTATGCACCCCAATTGAGCCTGCAACCAAGGTACATGCCCTAGACTGGATTCGAACCCAGGACCCTTCAGTCCTCAGGCCAATGCTCTATCCACTACGTCAAACTGGCTCATCAATCTTTTGTCTTTACAAAGAATATATCGTATGTCTGTTTTGCTATTGAATCTCTTAGATCTTTGAGATGCCAATAAAACTACTAAAAATCCATTTCCTGCTATGTTCTTCTTTAGTGATTCTAAGCTTTCCCCCATGACGAGTATTTAAAATTATAATTTTTCCTATAATTAGTAACCAAATCCCCCCCCCCACAAATAGTATTAATTTGGTTAGTTGTCTTTCAATCTTTGCTAGTTAGGTTAAGAAGAATACTAATTTAAAAAGCAGGAAGAGATGAAATATATATTCCGTGTATCTGAGATAATGGTTGCAAAATGCCTTGTTCCCTGTAATGCTCTCTGATAATGTAAATGACTAATTTGAAAAACAATTTTCCTACAACTGAAAACTTGACTTCTTTACTTAGTTACTAAAAATACTCCTTTACCTACAAATACTAAATATACAGACACACATGTGTCTGTGCATCTGTCTGGGTCTATCTACTGATTCTACTAAAATAGGGTATTCATTAGTCATAGGTGCAGTACTGCAGATCAAACATGTACAAAATAGAAAAAAACTACTGCTTATACACCAAATTTTATTTGATAGTACTAAGCCTCTTCAACCATCTTAAAAGTACTGTTTTAATAAATAAACAGAGGCAAATGGCCAATAAAAAAAATCTCCAGTAGACAATATTTTAGTTAAAAGAATAGTAAAGATAAAGAATAGTAAAGAGGATTGGAGTTTTTAAAAAATATTAATTGAGTATCCAGAGAGTTCTGTGGTTAGATCCTCTTTTGTCATGTGAACCACTTATAAAGGGACTCTGCAGGTAAATCATGTTTCATGGGCTTTGTGTAAGAAGTTGAGTTGTTTGCTGGGAGCACTGACTTGACCATGTAAAGTGCTATTAGGTGAGCCTAAGCCCCCATGTTTTGTCCCTCAGAGGGCTGAAGGGCCTCCGGTTTCTCTTTCACTCCATCCACATAGTCAACACAGCAAGATTATTCTTCATATTAACCCAGTCGCATGTCCAAACTATCTTCTAAGTACATTGTTCTCATGCTTCATATCCTTCAGTAAATTTCAACAGACTTGAAGGTAAAATCCAAACTTGCTAAAATTTCTCTTAACACCCTAACCGGTTTGGCTCAGCGGATAGAGCATCAGCCTGCGGACTGAAGGGTCCCAGGTTCGATTCCGGTCAAGGGCATGTACCTTGGTTGCAGACACATCCCCAGTAGGGAGTGTGCAGGAGGCAGCTGATCGATGTTTCTCTCTCATAGATGTTTCTAACTCTCTATCCCTCTCCCTCTCTGTAAAAAAATCAATAAAATATATTTCAATAAATAAATAAAATAAAATTGCTCTTAACACAGAGTGTCTATGCCTGATTCTCAGGTCCCTGGTCTCTGTTACCTCAAATTTCATTTGTTTTGAAATATACTTGATCTCACCTCCAAAAGCTTAATAGAGATTTATTATTTCCTTGCTAATCCTATCATCCGTTCTCTGACTCCAAACATTGTCTTCATAAGACAAAGTAGAGTCAATCCTCACGGAAAATATTCCAACAAAGCCCTGAACTTCTTCTTTACAACATCCACGGTCATAGTAAGAGACAGTTTAGTATTAGTTTTTCTTACTAAAATGGATATTCATGAGTGTAGAATAGAAAAACAGTTCTGTATTATTCACTGGTATAGCATCATTGGCTAAGCATAGTGCTGGCACATAGAAGTGCATACTAAATGTATGCTTAAAAAATTAGCAAATGAAATAGAGCTTGTATTGAGATTTTCTTGTCAAAAAATCTTGCAAAGAAGTAGCTTGAAGCCATCAAAAAATCCAAGGAAAGTAGAAAAGATCCAGCATTCAAATTTCTCCAAAAGCTGGAACTATAACAGAGAAACAATGTATTAAAACCAGGTCAAATTATTTTAATAAAATTAGTTGCTTGACATTTAATATACATTGAAGACTAGCAAGTAAAATAATTTAGTGGCCTGCTATTTTTGCAAAAGAGCTGTCTTATATAACCAAAATGACAAAGAATAGACCTTGTTTTGAGCTGTATACTTTGAGTGCAGTTGAAAGGTAAAGAAATGAAAAAGGATGGTTCATTTCTTTTATTTAGCTGACCTTTTAGAAGAGATATTTTAAATCATTTCAAATGTTTTGATTAACCTTGGTTCTTAGCTACATTTGTGAAAATGAATGTTTTGAGTTTTTCTTGCCTTAATATAAATTGTTCACAATTTTCTTTATATACTATAGATTTGGAAAACATTTAGGTCATGAAAAATACTGATTTAAGTAACCTCAAATTTAATTATTTACTAAAAGACAATATTTTAGTAAATATTGTGTGTGTGTGTGTGTGTGTGTGTGTGTGATTTTTCTAAATTACTATATTGTGATCTGGCAAACTGGATATCTATTTGAATGTAATGCATCCTATCTAATAATAGACAAATAAGGTAATTAACCATACCTCCGACCCACTTCCCATTGGCTAATCAGGGCAATATGCAAATTAACTGCCAACCAAGATGGCGGTTAACCATCAACAAAGATGGTGGTTAACTTGCATATGTAGGCGCCTAGCAATGGAGCGAAGCTGGCTGGCCCAGGACAGGAGCAGCGAGCGAAGGCAGGTGAGGCGAGCGAAGAGCAAAGCGGAGGGCCCATGTGCCCAGCCTACAAGGTCTGCCCCCGGAAGCCTCAGCAGCCGGTCTTGCCTTGAGGCCCGGGAACTGCCCATCAGTGGGTCAGGCTGCAAGGCAAAGCCCGCCCCCAGCAGCGGGTCTTGCCTTGCGCCTTGGAACTGCCCATCAGCGGGGTCTGGGCTGTAAGGAAAGGCCCTCCCCCGGAAGCCTCAGTTACTTTAAAAATAGAAGGATCTCCTTTTGAACCAATCTGTTTATATTCATAATTAGTAAAACAGTATGGAACTAATGAAATACAGTGATAGGAATTAGGAAGTGTGACACTGATGGTTCTGGGCATGTGAAGGGTGATGGACAGAAGGGTACACACAGTCTTCCCTTCAGTTCTGCTGGAGAGATGAGCTCTGAGGGCCTGAGCTGCTCCATGCCCAGAGGAGGTGGGTGTGGTCAGTGGCTCTGTTTCAGAACTTCCTGCCAAGCAGAGACTTTACCCGACCCACAGGAACCTTTTTACTCCAGAAAACAGAAACAGCCAGTTTCCAATGGGCATGGGAAAACAAGTGTCCCCTCCTGTGCATGGCGTCCTGATGGGGTGACGGGGGAGGTGGGCAAGGGGAGCAGTGCAGAGTTGTTAGGCAGCTGGAGTGGGAGTGGAAAGGCCATGAAATGTCCACAGTCCTGGCTGTGCCCACGGTCTGGGCTGCTCCTCCAGGCCCTGGCTGAGGGATTAGGGCTGATTCTCTCTGGAAGGGAATATTCCATGGGTGGAATATTTACAGGCTCAGGGTGGGCCCTGTGTTAGTTTGGGGCAAATCCCTCAGCATTCCTGCTGCCAAGCCCTCAAAGGAATGTGGCAGAGGCACCCCTCACTCCCAAGACCCCTTCGTGGACATTTTAGCATCTACGTGATTTGTAATCCCTTCAGGGAGACTTTCTATCCTGCAGTCCCATCCCAGCCCATTGTTGCTGTTTGTCTGCCAGCTGGGTCGAGCATCAAGGGGAAAGGGGGTTAATACTCACTGAAAGACTACTGATCCTACCGGGAAACAAACCTATTTACTGTAGTGTTGTAAATATAATACCCTTTATATCCTGTATATTGGCTTCTTTTAAATGAATTGAAATGTCTTAGAAAAAAGAAAAAAAAAAGGCAAGGCAGGGCGGGACCTAGAAGCCCCAGAAGCCGCCTGATATGGCAGTAACTCTATCAGTAAGCACTCTGAAATTCAGTGGCATAAATGCACCAATTAAAGGGCAGATTATGAAGGTGAATCAAAAACAAAACCCACTTTAAATATAAAGACACAAATAGACTAAAAGTAAATGAATTAAGCTTCAGCCTGTTTTGTTCAGTGGGTAGAGCATTAGCCCATGGACTGAAGGGTCCCAGGTTCGATTCCAGTCAAGGACATGTACCTCAGTTGCTGGCTTGATTCCCAGTCCCTATCAGAGCATGTGCAGGAGGCAACCAATCAATGTGTCTCTCCCTTTCCCTGCACTCTCTCTAAAATGGAATGGAAAAATATCCTCGGGTGAAGATTAACAAAAACAAAGTAAATGGATTAAGTAACATTAAAGATATAAGAAAAATATATTCCAAATTCTGTTAGTTGTATAATGGTTATGTTTAAATTATTAACACCTAATAAGTTGGGTGAAGGGTACATATAATATGCTGTAGTATTTTATAGTTTTTTTTACATGTATGAGATTATTTCAAATTAAAATATTAAAAAATTGAAAATTAATAAAATATTAATTGAAATGTATCTGCATTACAAGAAAAATCTCCTAATTGCTTCTAGCATAATTTATTAAATTGCGCTAAAATTTACCAGGGTTCAATTAAAAATATCTTAATTCTAAATGATATAATAGAAAATATATAATAGTGCAGTTATATGCACTTATCTGAAAATACAAATTTAAAGAAGTGAATTTAAAGAAGGGATTAGCCAAAGAAAATATATGCACAACCCATGGACACAGACAACAGCATGGTGATGGCCAGAGAGAAGAGGGGGGCAAGAGCTGGGTAGAGGGGGCAAAAGGGGGGGAAATAGGGACAATCTATATAATAATAATAAAAGGCTAATATGCACATTGACTGAACGGCAGAATGACCGGTTGCTATGATGCGCACTGGCCACCAGGGGGCAGATGCTCAATGCAGGAGCTGCCCCCTGGTGGTCAGTGCACTTCCATATGGGGAGTGCCACTCAGCCAGAAGCTGGCTCATGGCTAGCCAGCACAGTGGTGGTGGCAGGAGCCTCTCCCACCTCCCTGGCAGCACCAAGAATGTCCAACTAAAGGTTTAGACCCGATCCCTGAGGGCTCCCTGGCTGCCAGAAGGATGTCTGACTGCAAGCTTAGGCCTGATCCCCCGGGGAGTGGGCCTAAGTCAACAGGTGGACATCCCCCAAGGGGTCCTGGACTGCAAATGGGCTCAGGCCGGGCTGAGGGACTACACCCCCCCCCCATGTGCACAAATCTTTGTGCACAGGGCCTCTAAAAGGCTAATTTGCAAATCGACTGAACAGCGGAAGGACTGGTCGCTATGACGTACACTGACCACCAGGGGGCAGGCGCTCCACACAGGTGCTGCCCTCTGGTGGTCAGTGCACTCCCCCAGCCAGAATCTGGGCTCACGGCTGGGTAGTGCAGCGGTGGTGGCAGGAGCTTCTCCCACCTCCACAGCAGTTGGACATCTACCAAGGGCTCCTGGACTGCGAGAGGGTGTAGGCCGGGCTGAGGGACCCCACCCCCCATGTGCATGCATTTCGTGCACCGGGCCTCTAGGTAATATATAATACATTAGAAGTATTCTAGAAAATGCATTCAAATATATATGAATTTGAAATAATATCACATTACTCAAAAAAACTGTTCTGTCGTAAGTGTTTCCCTCCACGTCCTGCGTGGTTCAGGGTTCGGGTCTGGAAGAGGAACCGCACAACAAATGAAAAAGAAAAGACAGGAGATAATTTGGGAATATTGGGGGACCAGGCGAGCAAGTCCAACTCAAGAGGAAGGACTTCCACTGTGCTCAGGCCTCACCAAGCTTTTTATACTCAGAGGCAAACAAGGCAGTGGTTACCACAGTTACACAGTTCTTGTGAGTTTCACTGTTTACACTGTTCTTGCACTTCCTCAGCCCATTAGCTTCCCAGATAAGACCTAGGGAGTGTTATAAGGTCAAGCTTAATTATGCTAAGAGGAATGTGCCCTTTAAGCTGGGACTTGTTTGTGACTTTGCCAGCAGGTCAGTCCCAGGCTTAACCCTAAATCAGTTTCCCACACTGTTCATAGTATTATTTTGCAAAGCTCCAAGGAGACAGTGGGCACTTGTTTGCTTCCCCTCTCAGCGATCACATCCAGCATGTTCAATATTGGAAAATTGTTGTTTTGTACATTTTGCTCTATTTTTTTATTGTTTAGAGAAGGATGGTAGATACTGTTCCTTTTAGTTCATCATAGACAGAAGCAGAAATCTATAGTCTTGCATGGACATTTATAAGTTTTCAAAGTCAGTATGTTAATTTTCACAGTTTTTTTTAAACACCATGCCTATGTGCATGTCAACTATTAATTATTTTACAAATTAAACCACAGCTTTTTTATTGAAACTCATGTCTAATTCTGGGGTATCCAGGTTAGCAGAATGAGCAAGTTAAACAAAGAAACACATAAAGTCACAGTTTCTATTTTACGGGTTTGCTGTGAAGATGACATTCCTAACATGTGTGAAGGGCGTGGAACATTGTCTAACACAGCAGGTCTCAGAGTGTGGCCTGCCAAGCCCTGTGGGTCCCAGGTTCTTTCACAGACTCTACTAAGGCAAAAGTATTTTCATAATCTTACTAATAATTGTTTACCTTTTTCACTCTGCTGACGTTGGCACTGATGTTTCACAATTCATGGTATGACAAAATAAGAAATATAAATAAAATAAGAACTTCTGCTTTCTGAAATATTATGGTTGAGAAAAAAATAGTTTGAGTTGATAGGTGGGATACTAGTTTTACTTAAAAAATTGACTGACAGACAAAAACAGTTATTAAAATGTGGGAATTTGACATTTTCTTGAACATGAACAAGAGAAGTTTATCACTTCAAGAAAAAAATTTGACAAGTATTTGTTGCCAAAGTTATAATTCAAGATTTCAAATAAAAATCAGGATTTGGGAAAACTTGTATCTGTCCCAATCTCAACATGCTAATACTTACAGAATTTTCTGATGAGATCAGTGGTGGCATTAATAAGTGTGTGTTTTTATATTGTATAATGGAATGTATCAGCATTTGAATAGACTGTATAATTTAGTGAACCAATGATTTTTCCTAAAATCATTCACAGGCAAAAGATTTATTAAAAGGGCAAAAGACACCAAGGGGTTTTTATGTAACATAGGATTAAAAGTTCATTGGGACTAACCTTTAAGAAAGTATCATCAAGTTTTGGTATAGTATCAAAGAATCATAGTCTTAATTATCTGAAAGTTTTAAAAATATTCCTGTTTTTCACTATGTAGCTGAGCGAGACTGAATTTTCCTCATGAACTGAAGTAACATGTTGCAGCACACTGAGTAGAGGCTGAGATAGACATTGGCCAATATGTAAAACAATGCTGCTTCCCACTAAACTTTTTCTTTTAAAAATATAGTTAGGACGGGGCCAGTGTGGCTCCGTGGTTCAGCATCAACCCATGAGCCAAGAGGTCCCTGGTTTGATTCCGGTCAGGGCATGTGCTGAGATTGCAGGCTCACTCCCCCAGGACGCAGCCAATCAATGATGTTTCTCTCTCATCGATGCTTCTACCTCTCTATCCCTCTCCCTTTCTCTCTCTCTCTCTCTCTCTCTCTCTCTCTCAAAATCAATAAAAACATATTTTTTTAAAAAACTAAAAAAATATGTATTTACTTACATTTCACGAAATCTGCTATTTAGGGCAACCTTTTAATTGATTTAATACGGACATTTCAAAATAAACCCATTCATACGTACAATTAAAATGCACAATATTTTAACACATTGCTTTAATATATGTTTGAATCTTACCTCACCTCCTACCACCATTTCTCTAGTCAAAATAATTTGTTCTAACTATAGACAAGATGCTGCCTTATAACTGAGAAACAAACTTAGGAGGGTCCTTAAACACCCTATGATGCCCTTCTGTCATTTCTCACCATCGCCTCCTGACACTCATCTCTGAAGCTTTGGTAACTCTCTGACCTGAGAGACTCCGATATGACAGTTGGTTGTTGCAGAATCCTAAGTGTGACACCACCAGTGCTGCACTTTCTACGTTGAATTTCAAAGATATTTCTTAAGCAAAGTAAAAGCATTAAATAATGAAACAAAAAGAGAAAGGAACCAAGAAAGTGAACTCAAATATCTTCTTAAGTGAATTCACTGACTGCTGAGAAAAAAATTCAGCCAAGCAACTGCCAGAAAATTAGCCTAAAACTGTAAAACAAACAAACAAACAAACAAAAAAACATGATAATCACAGGCTTGCACTTCATTTTGCCATATGTTAGGCACTCTTTTAAAATCTTTCAATTTCTAAAATAAGCCATTGAAAATCTTAAATAGTGTTGAGAGTAAGAAATGAACAATTGTGGTGTTATACATTTTTTTTTTGTTAAGTGTGGGCTTGAAAATGACTATTTCTAAGCCACTAAACTGATAGCACTTTATTGACAAGGTACCGTCTTTACCCCAGGATGCTACTGACATTCAGGAAGAAAAATGCTCAGCACCAGGAAGAAATAGTGATGAAAGAATCCATGTGGTTACAATTTTCAACTTTATACAAGTATTTCTTTAACAACTCAAAAGCAAATCTCTAGAAATTTACAATAGAAAAATCATGAAAATGCATTTTGGAAAAGCTAAATTATGTTTTCACCCTAATGCCTGCAATGTTTTGTTTTGTTTTAACCTGGGGACATTTTTATTAATCCCTGGGAGCCTTAAATTCTCTGTCTGGACAAATACGTTTTTAATCCCTTTTTTCCTTGACGACTATGGGTTTTGGTCTTGTTTTTACTGTGAAGGTACAATATAGTTGAAAACTATTAGCTGATTGCCATTTTTACATGTGTGAAATTCTAAATTAGAAGAACTAGAATGAGAATAATGGGGAAAAAAAGTACTTCCTACTCTTATTAGTCATTGTTTTGCTTTCTAAATTCCATATATAGGATATGTTTTATTAGAAAATTTTACTCATAATATCCATATGTATAACATTGTATAGTATTGTTTGGCTTATTCAGTTCATTGCCAATAAAATGAGCAATCCTTTTGCATACTGATGCATTATTCAAAGTGTTTCCATTTTATACTGTCAGTGATTCCCTTAAACAAGTCTGTGTATTTGACAGATGTTTAGCATAGATAAACTTCAGATTTATATTGTCACCAGAGAAACACAGGACATCTGGCATTTTGGAAAATGAACTTTTCTTGATTTATTTAAGCATACTGAATGTATCTACATGACTGTGATTCTGGCTTTTATAGTAATAAACTCTAAGACTAATGAATCTGAGACTAACTCAAATACCCATTCACTCCCCAGCTTCACTGGAATGACACTCTAATCTATTGTTTTCCTTAGAACTATTCTTCTAATTCATGGCCTAATTGCCTACGATATAAAGAGGCATTTCATCTAAATGCAGCAGCATCAGTAAAACAAATGAGGCTAGACTTTGACTATGATATCCATTCTAGTGCTTAATCACTTATCCCCAGGAGATTATGTCTGAAGGGCCCCATTCCCTCTTCGATTCCTCTCCAGCAACACTCAGGTACATATTGTAGAAGCATTTTATTAGTTTTGCATTTTACTGAATATAAACTTATGTGTGGGAAAGTTTACACAGTTAAAAGTCATGTGGCAGATACAATTTTTTAAAGCATTAAAATGTGTCCTGCATGTCCTACCCCAAGTTCCTCTTTCAGCAATATTTGGAAAATAATTTTGCACAAATAAAATTAACATAACCTGCTGTTGTACAGAATAGAAAAATATATCCACATGCTTCCAGAAGGCTAATCAGGAACTGTTGTCAGATTTCACTGCAGATTCTATAGGGAAGGCATCGCAGAATGGGGACAAAATAAACAGGCGTGGTTACACTTTGCCTAGTCTGTTTCCTATTGGCTATCACTCATCAGCTATCTACTAGAAACTTCACCCCTCTTCCTCTATCCCTGACTTGTGTTACTGCATCCATTAGGGTCCCAGTAGAAAATGCAAGCTAACTAACTGGAGATTTTAAAGATAAGTTGATAAAGAAACTAGTTACAAAGATGGGGAAAGGAACCTTAAGCAATTTTGAAGCAAGCTGGGGCGAGCAAACGTGGAAGCTACTGAGTGAAGCTGTGGGAATCACATCCCAGCCTTGATTAGGTCAACCCTGTGAGACTGCAGTATAAGACCATCCTACCCATGGCATTTTGGGGCCCCACCTACTATGCAGTAGAGATTATGTGGAACTTGGTGGCTATATTGGAGAAAATATGGAGACCTTAAAATGCCCATCCAGTCAGAAGAAGAGAATTATCTCCTGGTCTACCTACAGAGGATCCCTATGTTAAAAGTCACAGGTAGGGCCTGGTCTTGTAGGGGACGCCAGTCCACAACACTGCTAGTCCAAAGTCTATAGCAAAGACCCAGCCAGTTGTCTCCCTTCACGCTACATACTTAATGTTATTAAGTGGCCACTAAGTGCTATTATAATTCTCCTTTTATAGCATTGAATGGTTCATGGTCGAGCATATTTTCTTAAATTTTGTACAATATATAAAGCCATTTATAATGCTATCTAACTGAGCAACTAAGTTAGAGGTTTGTTGTTTTCTTTCTTTTTGCCCTGTTGCTCTTTGAAATCATTGAGTATAATTTAATAAAATATAAAATATTAAGCACTATACAATTATATACACACCAAATTTTATATCTACAACTAGAAATTTATCTATATAACCACCACCAGATCAGAGTATAGGACACGGGTTAAAATTTGACTCAGGATCTGTCAGCCTGGTTATAAGAGAATCATGACAATGAATGGCTCACCTCGGGCTCAGGAAAATGTCCCCTGGACCTCCCTATCCTTATCCCTGCCTATCTGACAGAGTCATCCTAACATGCCCTCCTTAGACCCAGCATTCAGCGTCTGACTCCTATCCCACAGTACAAACTGGAGTGAAAGACAAAGAGGAATCACCATTTGGCAACCATCACAATAAAAACTGATGCAGGCAAAAGCCACCAGTAGATGTTAGAAAGTGAAATGAATAATAAGATATTGATCTTTCCTCAAAGTAGTTATTAATTTTACAATATACTTATTAATTACAAAAGAAGACAGTGACATCATAATGGGAAAACTTGGCAGAAACCCCAACTGATGAGAGCTACTGTCATCATTAATTCTTCCTGACATGATGAACAAAGAACACAGTAGGACTCCTGTGGCATCCTTGCCAAAACTGAATGCATGGATTCAATCATGACGAAACATCAGATGAACCTAAATGGATGATCATCCTACAGAATATCAGTCCAGTCCTCTTCAAATGTGCCGATGCCCTGAAAGAGGGAAAATGAGGGACTGTTTCAGGATAAAGGAGACCAAAGAGGTGTGAGACCTAAATGCAATGCATGGTTTGGAATTTTCTTTCCCTGCAAAAGATACTATTGGGACAATTGAAAAATTCTAAATATGTATAATGGCAGTTCCCTGATTTTAATGATTATACTGTGGTTCAGTAGGGAATGTTCTCGCCTTTAGGAAATATACAATTAACTGTACCACATGAGGAGACATGAACTGTTCCACATAAAATGACACGAATTATATAACATAGGTGACATAGACAAAGAGCTAGAGAGAGAGGGAGTAAATCTTAACATTTAGAAAGTCTTGATGAAAGAGTATAAAAAGTACTTGGTACTATTCTTGAAAAATTTCTGAAATAATGTCAAAATAAAAAATTAAACAAGGGGAACTAAAAAAGGGAGCGACTAAGCTAGGCAAAGGAGAACTGTGGCAGAACATCAATCAAAAATCCTAGCCCTAGTCCTCAAGGAACCCCAAGGGTATGTGAGGGAGTTATTTGATCAGTATCAGCTATGTCCATCTCCCCTAACTTAGTGCAGAGGCCATTCTCTCTATCCTAGCAAAGCCAAGGGAAGGAAGAGGCCTCAGAATAGAATGACTGGGTGATGCTGCAAGGGAAGCAAGGTCCGGGTATGGGCATATCCACTCGCACATGGAATCCCCATGCCCATAGCGCACGGGCTACAAAACAGCAGCCACCATGGAAAACAGTGTGGAGGTTTCTCAAAAATAGAACTAAACTTAGAACCGCCATGTTATCAGCAATCACTTCTGGATATTTACTCCCCCCAAAGTTAAATCAAGATCTTGGAGAGATATTTGCCCTCCCATGTTGTTTGCACCAAGATGCGATGATCACATAAATGCTCAATATTGATTAATGTTGCAAAAGGAAGTAGATCCTACAATATGTGACAGCATGAATGAACTTTGAGGTCATTATGGTAAGTGAAATAAGCCAGTGACAGAGGGACAAATACTGCATGATTTCACTTACATGAAGCATCTAAAATCATCAAAGTCATGGATAGAGAGTACATAGGTGGCTTATAGGAAGGAGGGGGAAATGTAAAGTTGTTAATGGTTTTAAAGTTTCAGTTATAAATAATGAATAAGTTTTAGAGATTATTGTACACCATTGTACCTATAGTTAACAATACTATATGATAGAGTTAATCTCTTAAAGGGGTAAATTTCATATTAAGTGTTTTATCACAATAAAATGAAAACTCAACCTGGCCCCTCTCCCAAAAAATAAAAATGTTTAAATGTTTTAAATTTGGGGTTAAGTTTCTGTGATGGATTAAAGACAGTCTCAGATACTTTATGACTCTCCCATAGAGAAGGGAGGACTGTTTTTTGTTTTTGTTTTACTCGGTGATTGGGGAAGGGATGTGTGACTTTTTTGACTAATCAAATATGGCAAGAGTGGCCCTGAACCAGCTTCCCAACCAGCCTGTAAGAGATCTGGCAGCTTCGGCTTCCTCTCTGGAAATGCTCCTTTTGGAAGCCCTGAGCTTCTGTTACAAAGTCTAAACACTACCTTCTGGAGAGACCCAGTGGAAAGGGAAAGAAGCTGAGACCACGTGGGAGAGATGCTGAGCAGTCCTGGCCCCCCACTGCAGCCAGCCTTGCAGCCCTGCTCTCCCGATACACCAGAGACAAGAGGCAGCCACCCTGAATATTCCAGCCCAGGTGAGCCCCCATGGCTGCAGTCCCAATCGATATCGTGTGGAATGTAGGATGCACCTTGGTCTCAGAATCACGAGAGGTCATAAGGTGGTTATTGCTTCAGGCAATGAAGTTTTAGGGTAGTTTTTCACACAGCAAAAATTAACCAGGATAAACTCATATTAACTCATGTGTATACTTATTTCCTTATTCAATAAATATTTTAATAAGCATTTATTTATTTTTATTCTCATCCGAGGATATGTTTATTTTTAGACTGAGAGGAAAGGAGGGAGAGAGAGAAAGAGAGAGAGAAACATCGATGTAAGAGAGAAACATTGATCAGTTGCTTTCTGCACATGCCTCGACTGACCAGGTTGTGAACCTGCAACCTTTTTGGTGTAAGGGAGGGGACAACGCTCCCATCAACCAAGCCACCTGGTCAGGGCTAAGCATTTAGAAGGAGCCCCATGGAAGGCTCCTGCTGGTGACTTATGCCGCCCTGGCTTCAAAAGAAACATCAAACACATGAGAACACAATTCATCTATAGTGTGTGCAACTGGAGTGAGGTGTGCGGTATGATGAGAGGAGTTTGGACAGTCATGGAAGTCAAGGTAGTGAGGATTAAACTGAGATCAAAGAGGTAGTAGGAGGTAACTCCACAGAGGTAGTAAGTAGGGGGTAACTCCACCTGTGAGAAATCACTGTGGTAGCGCAGAGCACGGCTCACGGAGGACAAAGAGAAGGTTATTGCTGGGGGATATGTGAGCAGCTGAGGCCACAGACAAATCTGGGGCCAGAACTAACGTAACAAACCCTTGAACAAGGACCCTCCCTCTCGCCTTGCACTTTCACTAGCTAGTGCATCTCCTGACACTGAGTAGATATTTGATAACTACTGAATGCTTCCAGGAAGAAAGGAACGGAGAAAGGAGGTGGAAGTAAGCTGTTCTCTGCTCTTGCATATCCCATTTTAAAAGGACTATGTTCTTATACAGTGGGTCTCAAATGCTGCTGCATATTAAAATAATCTGGGATTTCTTAAAAACCCCTTCCCCAAGCTGGACCACACCTCGAATGAACTGGAATCTCTTGGATGGGGCTCAGACACTGCAGGTGGTTCCCTGTGCAGCTACGTTTGAGGGGCGCTGTTCCCATCAGCCCGTGGTCCTGTACGGTACAGTGGGGAATGGCGCTCCCTCATATTCTCCATTGGCCTTGCGGTTTTAAAATAAGCAAATTAATCTAGGTCCTAATGCAAGCAGGCATTGGTGAGAAAGGGGGAACAAAAGACCAGCACTAAGTATTATTCAACATTACAAAAAATATAAAATTTAATTTGAAAAACATGTCTCCATGCCTGTGTGCTAATGAATTATGTACGTAAACTATGTCATTGTTATTTACTGAAACACTCACTCAGTGGAATATAGTGAATAAATATGCCAGAAAAAAATGAACAAGTCTGGTTAAATGACTACTATATCATGGACGGTGCAATAAAAAGATATTTTGATCACAGGTCTCAGCACCAGCCCAGCATAGCAATGTAATTACTGTGCCAATTGATGGCTGTATTGTTGCTGATAAATTAGCAATGCTAATTCAGTTACTAAATCAGTAATAACTGTGGAAAATACCACAAAAACACACGCTATTTTCTTTTTCTAAAAAATATATTTTATTGATTTTTTACAGAGAGGAAGAGAGAGAGATAGAGAGTTAGAAACATTGATGAGAGAAAAACATCGATCAGCTGCCTCCTGCACACTCCCCACTGGAGATGTGCCCGCAACCAAGGTACATGCCCTTGACCGGAATCGAACCTGGGACCTTTCAGTCCGCAGGCTGACGCTCTATCCACTGAGCCAAACCGGTTACGGCCACACTATTTTTAATAGTTACAAAAGACAGCTTTGATAAACTTGTTCATTTTTTTCACTTCCCACTGTTGCTTATTCCCTGAGCCAGAAAAGAACAGAAATATGATGAACCAGGACCCCCAATAAGTCTAGTGTTGTTTCATTGTGTTCCGAATGGAGGGGATTGGATTTTACTCAGTTAAGGAGATACTGTCTCCAACATTTCTTCTAATGTTTTAATCACTTGCTTTGAAAGTTCCTAGCCTTTGCAATGATGCTATTAAACCCAGTTCTCACTTCTAGACATTTACAGTCTTTCTCCTAAAAAGAGGAATTGAAACATTTTAAACCAAAGATGGGCTCCTTCCTTTTATTGCTATTCCATTCCTGCTTTGTGGCAATTTTTTTCCTGTAAATTGTCTTTATCAAGATACCTGACATTGTTAACTCCCTAAAAGTCTGGACTCAGACCGCAGGCAGACGAAATTCAAGTTTCATTATCTTCCGTCTGAATGACCTTAGTTAGCCAAGCTCTGTAACCACTTGGTGTCTCAATTTTCTCATTTATAAAATAGTGTTAAATAGAACCCAGACTCCTGTTAATTGAGTGGTAAAGACAGGTAGATAAGATAATGTATATAAAGAAATTATTATAGTGCTCCAACAATAATGATGATACTACTAATTAGAGGAATTGATCGTTCATTTAACTGGTTTTGGATGAGTTTGTTTTCAATAACTTGATGTAACACTTTACTTCCCCAATTTAAAAAAATTATATTTTTATTGATTTCAGAGAGGAACGGAGTGAGAGAGAATTAGAAACATCAATGATGAGAGAGAATCATTGATTGGCTGCCTCCTACACGTCCCCTACTAGGGATCAAGCCTGAAACCTGGGCATGTGCCCTTGGCAGGAATGGAACCTGGGACCCTTCAGTTCATAGGCTGACGCTCTATCCACTGAGCAACCGGCTAGGGCTACCTCCGCAACTTTACCTTAAGAGAGTCACAGGAAAATTCTCTCTCTCTCTCTCTCTCCTCTCCTCTCTTCTCTCTCTCTCTTTCTCTCTCTCTTAATGAAGTTATACTATATGGTGGATGAATAAAAAAACTTTGAATCCATAATCTCTATACTCCCAGGCCTCTCCTTCAGCCAATAGCATCTTTCCTAACATATCAGTAGTAGCTTCCAAACAAGTTGCACTTTCTATAACTTCTCCCCAACTCAGATCCATATATAGCCCCAAAGCCTAACAAAACTTTTAAAAACATATGATCTATTTGTATTAATACCATTAAAAACTCTTTGTGTCATTCAGTAAACTATCATAGAAATTATAATCTTCGTATTAAAAGCTTTATTACACTAACTATTTAGCAAAATGGTGGGTGCTGTTGTTTTTGTCTGCTCATGCATTTGAACCTGTTATCCTCTCTTCTCAGAACATTATCCTGATACCAACTCCTCTCCCATAACTCCATTTACCCAACTTATACAATTTTGTTGTTTACATTATACCTTTTATTAACTTTTCTACCTCTCCTTTTAATACAGATGTCCCTTCCAGACATGCATTTATTATGCCATCTGCTTGTTTTTTTTTTCACTTTGCACAACACATTTTTTATTGCAAATTCAATGTTTCTCTTCTCCACCAGTCTATAAGCTTCACTGGGGCAAAACCAAACTTTTCTCTATTTATCATGATTTCCCTCAAATCCAGCAAAATGCCCATCACTTAACAGAAACCTAGTACATGAGTTTATGAGTAAACAGATGAACAAAAGGATGAATAAATGGCCACGGAAGGAATTAAAGAGAACTTATATTTTACATTCTTGGAGACCTCTCAGAATAATCCTAATATTGCCCAAAGAGTCACTTCTGGAAGAAATGCAGAGGGAGAGGCAGGGAGGGGAGCTGGTACTGTAGGCTTTCACTTTTCACGGTCTGAAAATTTCCCTTGAGTGGAAATCCTACAACCACTCCATCGTGGATTATTGTCCCAGCAATGCATACCACAGTGGGCTGGAGACATCTGGGGCCAATATATCTCATGGGAAGGGAGTCCTCAGTCCTGAATAATTTACATTCTACTATCTGTGATGGTCTTGATATTTAGTTGTGAAAATTTGATTAATCTTTCTTTTGGCTTCTTGATAAACACATTTATGTTAGACGACAGTGACCTGATTTTTCTCTTCTTATATGTGAGTTCATTTGAGGGCATTTCACACCACAAATAAAATTTAAAAAGTGAAAGAAAAAATGAGAGGCAACCAAATTATTCATAATGATAATAATAAATTTTTTTAGGTTTTTATTTTTTTTTCAATGTGTTTTTCCTTTATTCTTTTTTTATTGCTTAAAGTATTACAAAGGATATTACATATGTGTCCTTTTTCCCCCCTGCCCTTGACGATCATTTTAGTAGAGGTATTAATGATATTTACAAAAGGAGGTTACATTTTCTAAGGATATATTATGAGTTATCACTTTCTAAATGCTTTATGTATATTATTGTATTTGATTTTCACAACATTCTTATTTTTGCTCACTATACAGATAATTTAACAGGTTAGAGGGATTAAGATACCACCACCCAAACAGGTCATTACCTATGGCTACCCGGGACACAAACTGAGATCTCTTTGCTTGGAGAGAGGGCCAACACCTCAATGTTGGTTGGGGACAAGGCTCTAGGCTCACATCCTAGTTACCCAAGACACGAGCTCCATTTTTGGCAAGAAATTACTTCATTTGCATCATCTCCGTTGGAAGCCTGTAGACAAGTCAACTTGATGCAATGTCAGGTTGACTTCTTTTTCAAAAATAGGTCCTGTCAGGATCTATGATATGCACTCAAATTGGACAGATAACACCATTTTATACAACCATAAGAACACTGAGTGTGTTTATAAATAACTAATAGCAACTAAGAAAATAGCATCTTGTCTGCATAAATCCACAGAGAACAGTTATATCCACTAGATATAAAAGCTGTGCATTAACACAAAAGGCAAGAGTTCTGTTCTTTGAACATGTCCCCAGATACATCATGTTTTAAATGGCGGTAACATTCCTGGTATCTTATAGCTTTCATGCTGCACTTATGCTCTAAGCCATTGAATAAAACTGGAGTTCAAATTATCATAATGAGATTTTTGTTTTCCATAAAAAGAAAACAAAAACTAACCAAATAACACACTACCTTATTTACAATGCAAGAAGTAGCTGATATTTTTAAGAACAAAGCACTTGCTTTTGGTTAATAGTGATTTTTGAAACCTTTAATGTTAATACATTTTTCCAAGCTTTAAAAGAATTGTTTTAGTCACTTTTATTGGTGAGTCTCAAAGCATGTGAGACTGATGTCCAGTGTTTGCAAAGAAAAAACAGTCACCATCATGTTAAATTGTGAGAACTTCCTCTGAAGGACATGAGTACTGTAGATGGGTCAGAACCAGAATCTTTCCCAAGGTAACATGTTGATTGGGAGGTCCTGTCCAGTTCAGTGCTAGACTGTTTTCAGGGATCCTCAGGAAACATCGTTTTTCAAATTAAAAGTCTCATCAAGGTAATATTTATGTTATTTGCTGCTTTTCTTTATTCACAATTTGAAAATACTTAACATATATCAAGAAATTTGGTACCTGCTTTAAATCATTCACTTTAACTCTCCCATAAACACATGAGATTAAACAACTGGCTTAGACTGAGTGGAGAGTCAGGGATTTAAGCTCTGTTCCTATGACTGCAGGTCCCCTGGTCTTGGCAGCTGTGCTCTTCTGTGTCCCAGATCATATGTATGAGGTACAGAAAGAAGTGCTATATACCCTTCAGCATCATAAGTCCAAGTTACAAAGGAATAGTCATATGAATAGAAGTGATTTAAAACTGACCTGAGACCAGGATGTTCCCAATTATTCATTCATTTGTTATAATAATGAACATCTATTACCTGGCATCTACTCTCTCAAGAAACAGGGCCACCTTGACCTGCTGAGGTAAACTGTTTCCAAACAGAAGGAGGTGACATACCCAGCAGACTGGAATAATCTTTCCTTTGAATGTAACGGTATATTTAATGGAAGCCAAACAAGGTCCAAACTACTTGGGTCCAAATCTCATAAGCGGATATCTTACCCTATTTTCAGTTCAGCTATTTAGAGAAGAGTGGTAAGAAGTAAGGGGGTACTGAACCAGAATGGGCAACAATGATATGGACATTGCAAAGACACCCTTACGTATGTTCCAGAAACTTACATATAGAGAAGTGAACATTGAAAACCATGGAGTATGTTTTTTGGGAAAAGAGCTCAGGTACAGGATGACCAGAGACATCCAGTTGTGGGCAAACTACGGCCCGCGGGCCGGATCCGGCCCGTTTGAAATGAATAAAACTAAAAAAAAAAGACCGCACCCTTTTATGTAATGATGTTTACTTTGAATTTATATTAGTTCACACAAACACTCCATCCATGCTTTTGTTCCGGCCCTCCGGTCCAGTTTAAGAACCCATTGTGGCCCTCGAGTCAAAAAGTTTGCCCACCCCTGTATCCTCAGTGAATCTACGAACTTGACTCCTGGTGAACTCTGTGCTACCTGCTCCAACCACAGTGCCAAGCATGATGCTTCTATAAGAATTCAGTGAAATATTGGTGAAAGGAGTGGAATCATAAGCTCATTACAAAAGATCTCAAAAGGGCACCTGAGCAAAAAAACATGAGCTTTCTAAACAACCACACCAAAAAGTCCACACATCAATAAAAACAGGCTGCACATGTAATTGCAATGCGGAGAACAAACCTGAGTCCAAATTTATGCTTGAACCATCCCCTGTAAGTGGCCTAAGAAAGAAGCATTTCTCTTCAGTAGGGAATGAGGGAAACGTTGTTTGACGGCACAGCTTGTTCGATTCAGCTCTGCTCTCTAGAAACATTTACAACAGGAGAGGGGTTAATAAGCTCCCCCGGTGGTAGTCAGGGCAGACACAGTAGAAAGGAGGAAGAATGAATGAACGCTTATTTCCCTCCAATCTGTTTCTCTTTTCACTCTCATGCAGCACACCAAGTGCTCCTATTAGAGTCATTTACCATCGTGTA
The DNA here is from genome assembly GCF_000147115.1 of Myotis lucifugus. Lineage (NCBI taxonomy): Eukaryota > Metazoa > Chordata > Mammalia > Chiroptera > Vespertilionidae > Myotis > Myotis lucifugus. The sequence continues at coordinate 756,681 of NW_005871446.1, read as the reverse complement.
TGTGGTGAGATGACCCTGACGCCAGGCAAAACAATGAATGTGTCTCTTTCTCAAATAATTGAAAAACAGACCCTGAAACATTTCTTTAGAAATGGACCATTACATTGTCCACGCAGCACGGTGCCTGGTGGGATACTTACGGAACAATGCCGCCTCTATGTATATATTTCTGGACAGCTGACAGTATAAACTCATTTTGTGGGATTGCTAAAACAGCTGCAGGTGAGAGATAAAGACATTTTATCATTTTAATTTGCTATCACCTACACATAACGGCAGTGCAGCAAAATTGCCTGGGATTATTGAAAATAATCTGTCATGAGAATTGATGGTATTTACCAAAGCAGTTTCACTAGCAAACTTCAGTCTGTTCTTGGGTCACAGAAATAAAAACCTACTTCGTGCCATGTGAAGATGCCCTCAGTCCTACCTGTACTAACAAATAATGGCATTAACTGCAACAAACGGATTGATGGTGAAGACTATTCTTCTTCTGGAAAACACATAATCATCTGGAAAGGGGGGTTAGCAGCAAGTCTATCCAGACTGTCTGATTTCATCCAATTACCACTGAAAACCACATTTAGACCTAGGTTTTACGAGCTTCTTAATTCTCATTCACCAAAATACAAACAAAAAAATGCTGTTTATAACATTTTTAGCATTTGTTAAAGGCCTACAATCCTAATAAACTCCATAGAGAAATAAATTTAGCCCTAGCCGGTTTGGCTCAGTGGATAGAGCGCTGGCCTGCCGACTGAAGGGTCCCAGGTTCGATTCTGGTCAAGGGCACATGCCCAGGTTGTGGGCTCGATCCCCAGTAGGGGGCGTGCAGGAAGCAGCCAATCAACGATTCTCTCTCATCATTGATGTTTCTATCTCTCCCTCTCCCTTTCTCTCTGAAACCAATAAAAATATATTTTAAGAAAAAAAAAGAAATAAATTTATTCCCAGAGCCTTGTTAGCATTCTCAAGCCTGATCATTTGTAAGTTGAATTTCATACCAAATAAATACTGAGGGTCAGAGTCAGACAGTCATGATGGAAACATAAAAATGAGGATAACCCCATCAATCAGGCGCTTGCGCTGTGGGTGGGATGGGGGGTGGGTATTTATCTTTGCTGTTAAAGAGAGAAGAATCTGCTGACATGGGCCTAAGGACTTAAGACGCACAGCCCTATTTTGTACCCATTTGGGAAGCCCCGCTCTCCTGGAAGAATGCTGCCCACCTTTTCTACGGCTGAGTTATGGCTTCTTCCTTGAAATACCACTAGCACTTAGTATGCACAACTCAGTGAAACATAAATCATAATCTGATGTCATAGTCATAGAACTGAGAGGGAATGTGGGACAAGGGCAGCTGGAAATAACATTGTTGGGTATATGTGTCAGGCGTGGCTCCCTGACAGCGCTAACGTGGGGGTGAAGGGAGGTGGGAAATAAGCTTCCCCAAATCCCTCCACAATTATATTGTTTTCGTCCACAGATACATGCAGATAGATTTGTAAGTAATTTGAAATCAGGGTTAAGATTTTACCTATTCTGTGTGCCCAGAACTACGTACTCAACTGTGCTTGTAGAAAGCAGTCAGTAGAGTTTTAGCTGCCAAGAATACAGTTTGCAACAACAAGAATGTAGCTAAAAAGGAGTACTCGGGGAAAATGACTTTGCAGCATTTTAGATTTTAAAAGATATTTAAAATAATCACATTGAGCCCTCTTATTTTAAGTTAGTAGCGTTGGCCTGCGGACTGAAAGGTCCCAGGTTCAATTCCGGTCAAGGGCATGTACCTGGGTTGCGGGCACATCCCCAGTAGGAGATGTGCAGGAGGCAGCTGATCGATGTTATCTCTCATCGATGTTTCTAGCTCTCTATCTCTCTCCCTTCCTCTCTGTAAAAAATAAATAAAATATATTTTAAAAAAAAATAATAATCACATTGAGCCCTCTTAATTTAAGTTAGTATTTATTGTATCAAAGTAATACAAGTCCATAGTTTAAAAAGTCAAGTTATAAATGTTTATAGCAAATTATGAATTCTGCTCCTCCCTCCCATCCGGGGGTTCTGCACCAGGATGATTTTACCAGGAGGCATTAGGCAGTGTTCAGAGACATCTGTGGTTGTCACTGTTGGGGGAGGGAGTTGATAGTGGCAGGTAGTGTATAGAAGCCAGAAAATAGGCAATTAAACAAGGAGGAAGACAAAGGGGATTCCACAGGTCAAACCAGAGGAAGACCAAGATCCTGGCTTTGCAGTAGAATATAGCAACAGCGTGGAAGTGTGAGAGAGACGTCTTTAAAAAATTGAACCAATAAGGTAAAGGATATGATCGATCATGTGTAACATTTCATTTACAGACTTTAAGACTTCTAAACTGCACAGGGCAGACTCCCATGACAAATGTCCAGGAGCTGCAAGGTTGAGGAACCTGGCCACAGACCCCTCCACAGAGGCAACTCCCTTCCACTTTTCAGGTGTTTTTTATGACTTTCGCGCATCTCCTCGTGTCTAAATAACATACATACCCTGCTATCTTTTGTATCACCAGTTAGGTATATTACCTATTGTCTCTAAATTACAAAGATGACAATTCAGTTATTTTATTCTTTCACTTTCTCTGCTTTTCACAACCTTCTGACACAGGTATATTCAATTTTTTTGTTTAAATGTATATATGCTGTACAGATATTACCCACAGCTCAGCATTGCTTTGCTTATTTGACGCTCACCTCAGAACAGCTGTGAAACTCCTGGGCTCTCTCTCCCTGAACCATAATCTAGAACATTCTCAAGGCAGTCAACTTGGGCAATGCATATTGCCCTTCATTGCCTGATCTCCAGTGTCATGGAAACTGCTATTTTATTTGTTTTGTGTGCTTTCTTTTAGTGCAGGTACCAGTAAATGTAGTCTATCTTGCCGAGAAAGTCATGATTAACTTTGAAATACATGCAAAATAAAATAAAATATTGATTGATGGATGAATTTAGGAGTTGATACCATGATGTCTATGTGATAAAGCAAGTTAATATTAAAATAGAGATGGTAGATATATAAGAATTTATTTAAAAAATTTTCAGTTTTTCTGTGTGTTTGATCAGTTTTATAAGAGAACATTAGATAAAAGTTATCAAGTGAGGTTTATAATAATTGCATTAGTCCTGTAAATAAACTGACAGGAATTATTATTTATTCTTCTTACTAAGGCACATGATATTTGTTTTAATTTTAACAATGTTTGTTATTTGAAATTGAAAACAATTTTGTTAGCAAAAACTTCTTTCTTTTATTTAAGTTCATTTCTTTTTAACCGTTGGATGGATTCTTTAAAATACCTATTTGCCTAGTTTCACCAGAAACTTACTGTAAGTTTCAAATATATTGGAAATTTTAATTATTTTATTTTCAAAGCAATGGCTCATTTTTTAGTTATTTGACTCAGAATATAGGCCTGGTCTCCTTTGGAAAGAGATTAAAATTTTCCAAGTTTTATGGCATTTAACAGGTTGATGCAAAATGTGTGTAACTGAATTTTATTGGATTTAGATGCCTAAAGCCTTCATCATTCAGGAGTTACTATGAGGCAACCTGCAGGCTTTGTACTCTGGGGATATTAGATAAAGCATGGGTTTTAACAACATTTCAGAGCATCTTTGTGATAGAATGTGTTTTCTAGTGGCAGGATTTCTGTGTAATTTAGATTTTCAGTAAGACTAACCTAAATCCATAAGTATTACCTCTGTATATAGATGTATTTCAAGGCAAATCAATGATACACAAATAATTTGTAACATTAAACTTCTTGAATATTTTATTATATATAGAAAATATGTATCTATACTTTCTGGAGTTTAAGGGCTAGCTATTTCATCATTCAAAATGTAATTAGAATAATACTAAATATAGTATCGCATAGAAGCTGGTTATCAATTCAAGAGTTAGGTTACAGTTTGCAAGGCGTAAATTAATGGCACCTCCCTTTGACCAATACTCCAAAACAAAAAATTAGAGTCATCCTGCTTCTCTTATTTAGTCACCAAATTCTATAGGTTATAATTCCCAAATAATTCCAAAGCATGCTTTTTCACGTCTCTCTCCATTGAAAACACCTTGATTTGGACCTTTATTGCCTGTCACCTGAGTGATTTCAATAGGACAGGAAATGCTATCTGTGTCCTCTCCCAAATAATAACGGTTGCTCCTGGTCCCAGTCTCTCATGTTGACCTCTGTACCCAGTGCTTCAAGGGTCAATTCAGTGTCACATTGTTGTGGTCTCTGTTCAGCCCCCAAGCCCAGGAAGAGTTGGTTATTCTGTCACCTATGTCTCTGTACCACTGCATATGTTCCTTTCTTATAGCCCTTGTATTACTGAATTAGTTGTATTGCGACTTTCTCTTCTGAAGGGCATGACATTCATCACTTCTCTGAATTCGAAGGATTTGGTCAATGCCTGGCCCATAGCAGGCAGTCGATGTTTGATTAACTGAACTGGATCCCAACCTGTTAGCCGTATCTTAAATGTCTCGGTTCACTCCACACATCGGGAGTGGAGACCATAACTGGAACTGACACGCTGTGCTCTTTTCACTCACTTCCACCTCCATCCCCAGGCAGAAGATGTGAGTGCAAAGCTGTGTGAAATTAAAAAAATCATAGACCAGAGATTTTAGGTATATGAACCACTTGATTATCTTTATCCCAATAACCTTATCAACATGCGTTATAACGAGGAAGCTATTCAGTCACATTAAAAAGAACAGAAAAAGAGTGTCAGTAAATTGTTTCAGGAATAGAAAACTGAAAGATACACTCTGTCGATTTTCTTGGAAGATATTTTCCAAACTCTTATTTACTGAAAAATGTTAAGAATTTTGATACTTATGCCAAAATGTTTGCCATGGTTGCACATCAACTTATATTGTTTCAGTTTATAAACATCTCTGATGCTAAAAGACCTCCAATATAAAACATAGGGTTCTTTAGAAATTTTGCTTTATTTTTTTAAACCAATTGCTATACCCCAAATGAAGACTAAGTCAATTTCAATTTCTTTAAAACCTCAGAAAATAATTATATTTAAACTTGAAAATTTATTTTTAAAAGTCTTAAAATTAAAGTTTTTATTGCTCAAGTGGGTTATTCATATCCCAAATTCAACATTAAAGCAGGTTTTTCACATAATACTGTTTCATACCGATTTTAATTTCTTTCCTTCTTTCACAACATTTTAGAAAAATATCAATGCTCCTGAAATAACGATGAGTGCTGGAAAACCTGCTTTTGTAAACTCTTAGAAAAGGATGATAGCATATCCATCCAGACTCTGCATCCATTTAAATGTTGATTTATTAATTATTGGACAACTTAACTTTTTGAATTTCTTCATTTGTAAAATGAGGATACTAATAATATTTACTTTATTGAGATGATGTAAAAATAGAGTCTGGGAAATATCAGAATAAGTAAAACAGCTCAGGGAATGATAAATGTAACAAATTTGCCTTGAGGAGCATGCGTTGGAAATGGGTAGTTTATTTGTTTGTTTATTTCTGGACCAGGCAACACGAATAGGGCGTTACTTAATAGAGAAGAGTAAGAGCAAAACCCCAAGCACACTGATACATCAGATAGAAAGGGACATGGCTAAGCCATTGTGGAAGGATGTAGGGTGACAGTTATAATGCTAGAGAATTAATGTAGGTGCAATTGTGAAGATTTCATAGCCTTGCTAAGGAGTTTAAAATTCATGGTGTTCATGGAAATCCATAAAATATTATTCATGAGCAGAGTAAGATGAACAGACCTAGGGTTACTTGATGATCTTCACAAAAGCACAGCAGTTTTCACAGAACAATGATGGATATATGTCATCTGGCTGCGTTGATGTAAATCAGGCCATAACAAACTCAATTCCAGATTGATTGCAGATCTAAATGTGAAGGTTAAATAATGCTTTTAGAAGAAAAATATAGAATTCCTTCATGATTTTGTGGTAGGCTAATATTTCTTACAGACGCATAAAAAAGCACTAACTATAAATATAAAGGGAAATTTTGAAAAATCAGACTATAAAATTAAGAACTCTTATTCAGCAAAAGATAATATTGAAACTAAAAAGACAAGCCACAAATTTTCAATATTTATATGACAAAGAACAAATATCCATAAAATATAAAGACTCTAAAAGTCAATAACATGTAGACAACTCAATAGTAGGGTAAAATATGCATATCAATGGCATAGCAATTATGCTCATAGATAAATACATTACAATGTATACATATGCTCACCAAAAGGCATGTAAAAAATGTTTGGGATGTAGCTATTAACCAAATGCCCATCAAAAAGGGTAAATGCTCATGTTTACATACAATGGAATCCTATACAGCAGTAAGAATGAATAGCTGCAGGTATACATAATAGATGCGCATCTCAAAAACAATATCAGAATGTGAGAAGTTTGACAAGCAGTGTACCTTCTACTTAAGTCCTTTTCTATAAAGCAGAGGGAAAACTTATATATGTTGGTAGATGTCAGCATAGTGGTTACTCTTCCAGGGTTGGGCATGATGATTGAAACGAGGAATAGTGAGGCTTCTAAGATGCAGACAGTGTTCTGTCTCTTGATCTGGTGTTCGTTACAATTTGTGTTCACCTTGAAATTCATAAATTTGCATTTAGTATTTTTGCACTTTTCTGTACATCTACTTGAATAAAAATTACCAAAAAGAGTTAGAGGGACTTCTACTCCTAGTGTTATGGCTAACTAAATTGTCTGAAAAGGCCTCCAATGCAAACGCCAAGATACTGGATACATTACAATGGTCCTTTTAATTTTTTTCCCTCTTTTTTTTCAAAGATGTATCTTTATTGTTGAAAGTATTCATTTTTAGATGTATATTTAAGCTCATAAGTACAGGAAATATTCATGGGACCGATAAAATCAAGGAGGGGATAACAGAGTACTTAAAACAAAATTGACAAACGTAAATAATTCTCTGTAGGAGGTATACTGTGAACTTCAATTGAGTGCTTTCCCCACCCAAAACCCCCTGAAACATTTCAACAACCCTTTGGTCTTCTGATTTTCTGACAGTAGATGGGCTTGCCCTTAACAGTCTTGTGATTTACATTCAATGCACCACAGATGGACACTCTTTTGTGTCTAGCACCATTTAAGGTATCAGGTGACCACTTGCTTAACAGATTCGTGTACATCTAATTCTGAAAGAAAATGATGTTATGAAAGAGTGCTACCTTGGAGCTCAACGAGAAAGAAAGAGAAACACCTGGCACCAGTCTCAACATTCCTACTAATTTTGTGATAACCTTGGGCTACTTACCTATCCTATTTGGGTCTCAGTGAGTTCATTTTTCAAATCTAGTAAGTGGACAATGATTTTCTAGGATTACGGTGCAGACAGAAAGAGCTCAGCTTTGGGATTCTCAGACTGAGAATCTGTCTCTGATCTGGACCAGGTAAGTAAATTAGCGTAAGCACACACTGCAACCCCAGACAGCCCTTAAAGAGATGAAGTAGATCTGTATGCCTTAAAATGGAAAGATCCTTAAGACATATTGTTAAGTAATAAAGAGCACAGCAATATGAATGGCATCTTATAAAAAGTATTATGAATAAAGAACATAGTATCAATAAAAATTTTCTGAAAGGAGCTATCTAAATCAAGTTTCTCTGTGGATTTAAAAAAGAGTTATGTCATTTTTGTATTGATTGGAAAATTAACATGTGGATGTATAAATTTTATAATTTTTATAATTATACATTTAATTAAAATCTTTTTCAATGGGAGCATAAACTTGTAATTAAATAAAATTCTGTTTCCTTTTCTATGATAAACAGTCTGAGAAGCTACTGATTTGGGGAGTTAAAAAAAACCCTAAGAGTGAAAATACCTGCAATTACTGGATTATCTGACAATGACAATAATGTTTAATCAAATAAATTTTGCACTGAATCCTATTTATTCAGGGTTGGGTGGAGATTGGGTGTGCAATCAAGCTTGATAAAGTAGAGTTTGGGTGTAGACAAAGGAAAATGATGAAGGATTTAGCCATGTCATTTTTCTTTGGGAAAGAAGGCTGAGACAAAACAAGTGATGAATGGGATAGAAATTGAACGGGACAAAGAATATTGTTATGGCACGTGCCTGAGATTGTAGAGGCAGCCAAACATGCATCTTAGGTGGACGAATGTAGAAGCTACTAAAAGGGATTGTCCATTTCTATCATAGGCTCTCTACCTAACTACTACAGTGATAGGGAAGGGGCATTAATTGAACTAATGTAATTTTTTTAGTCTAATGGTCAAATTCAATTTAGGCTGTAAAATATAAGGTATACCAGAGAGAAAAGATTCTTAAGGAAGGGTTTTTTTTTAACCATAGAGAGTTACTTAATAGGCACATGGTCCAGAAAAAAAGAATAATCAATTTCTCTGGCTATGAGACTGAATCAAATAACAGCACTCTGCTCTGAGTGACATCGCTATAAATGAGCCTTATCTCTCATGAGTGTCCTGTTGTCAACTGCTCACAATTGTCAGTGGGCTTATTAAAGGACTCCTGTGTCAACAGTGCTGTCACTTTGTCTCTTGGCCTTTCATAAAGCCAGCCATTTTAGCTTCTTTAAAAAAAATTCCTCTTTTATCAGGTTTATTAGATCTCTAACATCCATCAGAAGTTCTGGAATTCCTATCATTTTTTTTTTCTTCAACTCTGGTTGTTTCAGAGAATATTTTTATAAAGTTCTAATAAGAAAGGCCTTTCATAGCCTGAGAGAGGAAACTAAATAATCTCAAAAAGATAAAATATGTAAAATGAAAATGGAATATACCTCCAACTGCAAAACTCTCTGGAAACAGTCAAGAGACAATCATAATCTCAGGGAAAAATAAACACCTTCAGAAATGGCAAAAGCCCTTAATAAATTAGCCTAAGAATATGGATGAAAATCTGAAAAACAAAGTCATCAGAATGTGTACAAATTACCTAATAAATTAATTAAAACTAGGTGTGTATGATTTTTCATAATATGAGAATAGAAATTCTAAGAGTTTACATTTTTAAACACAATTAAGGGGCAATTTGTTGATACTATATATATATCAAAATTAAGATGAAAATGCTTTAATCAGAATTCAACCTTAAATATTCTCAAATATATCAAGGAGCAAACATGGGGATTAGGATCAGATTTGCATGAGGCGGTGAGTCATTCACTGAAACCTTAAGGAGGAGGAGAGTGAGCCAAGTGAGTCAATAGGTGGGTGGCAAAGACTGCTAGTGCTCATGAAACCACATGTTTCTTTACATTTCCCAGCCTTCCTTGCAGTTAGATTGGTGAGGGAACGAAGAGTGAGCATAAATAAATGATGTATGCTATTTTTAGCATTACCCCCAAAACCCCATCTACAGTGATCGTGGTGACTACAGGTTGACGGCATCATGAGCTGACAGGACATACCTGAAGGCAGCCCCAAGGAAAGCCACCTAACCCACATTGATTGAAATGACACCAAGAATCAACCTTTATTTTTTTAATGTCATTGAGATGTCCAGGTTTATTTGAAATATTATAGGATTGCTTAGAATAGTGTTTCTGAAGTGTTGGCAGGCATAAAATTCTCAAAAGACCTTGTGAAAACACAAGTTTCTGGTGACCTCCTCAGAGATTCTGATTCATAGGCCTGAAGGTGGGAAAACTGGTTCTCTATTTCTAACGAGATCCTGTTTATTGTTGATTCCATAGGACACATTGGCCTGAATATCCTGAATAAAACACTGGGAGTGGAATTAGATAGCAAAGTGTGTGTGAAAGATGTGAAATGTGAGGTCTGAGGCAGGAGGGAGCCTCCACCTTCTACATACAAGAAACTGAAGGTAGATGAATGAGGCAGAATTATAAGCAAAGATTACAAATCAAATAATATATACATCCCTGAAGAATATTATGCTAAGCGAAATAAGTCAGTCAGAGAAAGACAAGTGTCACATGATCTCACTTATATGTGGAATCTAATGAACAAAATAAACTGACAAACAAAATAGATTCAGAGACATGGAAGCATGGAACAGACTGAGGAATCTCAGAGGGAAGGGAGTGGGGTGGGAAGAGATTAACCAAAGAATGTATATGCACACATGCATAACACATGACACAGACAATAGTGTGGTGCAGGCCTTGGTGGTGGTGGTGATGGTGGGCGGGGTTTGCAGGAGCAAAATAATTTCAAGTAAGTTCTGCCCATGTTTTGATATCAAATGAATTCAGATAAGGTCGGGTTTGATTTCCAAACTAGTGAGAAAACACTTTAAATTTGAAGTGCTTTTTGGATTTGAGAATTGCAAATGAGGGACTGTGGACCTATATTAGAAAGAAATATAGAAACTAAACACACATTTATAAAAGTTATCCTCAAGTCATGGTTCTTCTTAACATATACACTAAGCAATAATTTTTAAACAGTGATAGAATCAACATTTAAATAGAAATGCCCAAAATATATGATAAAGTGAAATAAACATCTTTTGTATAACAGCATTTCTGATGATATTTCCTTTTTTGAGAGAAATAATGGGTGCATACACCTTGAAGGCTACTGTGAGGAAAGATACAGATATTAGAGACTGTCCAGTGCCCATTTTTTGAGCCTCAACTCCTTCTTCTAATAATTATCAATTCTACCTATAGGCAATAGAAATTATTAGGTTTGATCAAGATGAACTTGAATGACTGAAGCTGAGTGGCAGAAGGGACAAGAAGGGCTCCAGATATGATCTCCCTGAAGATGTCGAGGATAAGCATAAACTTGGTCACATCTGACACTCCTGCCTGTGCACACGGCTGTTGTCTGAGTAAATCTAAAGGTGACTGGTTTGAAAAGCACGGACATTAAAACTCCTATCAACAATAAGGTTTGATTTCCCTGTTATACAAAGAAGACTGAAAATCAAGAATAAAAACACTGAAAACACTTTAGCAACAAGTCAAAAAGCATGAAAAAGCACGTACAAAAATATGCAAGAGATTTTTAAACACCCTTAATCATCATTTTCTTCTGTGTTTCATTTTAAATAGTTCCCATGGCTATATCTTTATATTAGAGGCCTAACCGCCTTCATAATGAGGCATTTGAAGGTGGCAACTAGAGCAAGGCCTTTCACTCCCAACCAGGATGAAGTAACTAGGGACAGATTTGCCTTCCGTGTGAAACAACCCAAAGTGGACAAATTTTATGAACTAATTTCCAAAATACTAGATATCATACAACAAAGCACCCATGACAAATGAGAAGCCAACAAGGTAAGCTCTTTGGCAGCTCTAGCTACTGCTGTTAGAGAGCTCCCAAGCTGCTGTGCTGGGAGCAGGAACCAGCTGGCCCCCAGCTGAGAAGCGGGACTAGGAGCTGGGCAGAGAGAGCCAGGTGCTGGCATTCTCTGGAGAGAGCATCAGAGAGGAGAGAGCTACATAAGGACAGAACTCCGGAGAGCTGGAGCGCTCCCACTCTGGTGGTCTCTTCACGTGTACTTGAAAATGTCTTCATTCTTCTGTAAGTAATGCCACCTTTTCTCTGACTCTCAGATTTTTTCTCTTTATTACTAGTTTTAAACAATTTGATTTATATTTCTTATTCTTGCCTGTTTTTTTATATTTCTTATTCTTGCCTGGTTTTTTTATTTTTTTTATTGAATTGATTGGGGTGGTGCTAGTTGACAAAATTATACAAGGTGTACAATTTATAACACATCATCTATACACTGTATTGTGTGTTCACCACCCCAAGGTAAGTCTCCTTTCATCATCACTTATCACTGCTATTCCCTCCTCCACCTCCTTTAAGCCCCCTCTCCCCAGCAATCGTCACCTTGAGTTTCATTGAAAATTTTTGATAATAATCTATCCAAATATTTGTTCCGTCTCCCTACCTTGCTTCTCTTATGATTCCTATTACTTGTATTTTGGGCTGCTTGAAGTTTTTCCACAACTCACTGATGCTGTTTGTTTGTTTGTTTGTTTTTCTCTGAGTTTCCTTTTAGATTGTTTCTACTGCTGTATTTAAATTATCTGGGGTGTTTTCTTTTTCAGTGTATAGTCTGCCATTAATCCCATTTTATGACGTTTTCTTCTCATACATACATTGTGGTTTTTATATTTGGACATTCATTTTAGGTCTTTTATATTTCTCCTATGTGTCTTATTGATTTCTGAACATATGAAGGTATTATAATAACTGTTTTAGTTATTATATTTAATTATAGCATCTGTATCAGTTTTAGATCTGTTTCAATTGATTGAATTTTTTTATTATAGGGGTTGTATTGTCTTGCTTATGTGTATGTCTGATAATTGGGGATTGGATACTTGATATAGTGAATTTTATTTACCCTTTTGGATGCTAAATGTTTTTGTGTTCCCATTAAGTATTCTTGGACTTTGTTCTGGGATGTGGTTAAGTAACTTGAGCAAAGTTTGATCTTTTGGGTCTTGCTTCCACGATTTGTTAGATAGGACCAGAGCCATGCTTAAACTATGACAGTTATCTCCCATTCATGACACAGACCCTTGTGCGTACTTTATTCAATGCCCTGTGAATGCTAGGCTTTCCAGACCTACTGGTAGAAACCTGCTCTACCCCTCTTGCTGTGTGGGTGCCAGGAATTGATTCCTCTAATCCTTTAATATGGTTCTTTCCTGGCCTGTTAGTTTCCTCAAATATACTTCAATGTTCTGGAAGACAAATAATTTATAACCTATAATTCTATCACCAGCAAAAATATCTGTCAAAAAGGAAGGTGAAATACTTCTTCAAAAATGCAAACTCTGAAAGAATCCATAGCAGTAGGCGCTCATAATAAAAATGTAAAGTGCTTCTAGCAGAAGAAAAGTGATTACTGATGTAAGGATAGATCCATACAAAGGAATAAAGAGCATCAGAAAGGGAAACTACATGTATAAATATTGAAATTTTTTTATTTAAAAATCTTCTTAATGTACAATTATCTTTTAAAACAAAAACAGGGGCAATGTAGTGTGACTTTTTAACCTGTAGAAAAATATATGCAAAAATAGCACAGAGATTGGACAGAGAGAAATGGGTACTGCTGCAAGGCTCTTTTACCATAATGCCACCTGAAAGTAGAAACAAATATGTAAAATATAAACCTACAGCAGTCACATACATGGTGGACAAAGTAGGTTTAGAGTTGTGAGTACGTGAAACACCATTTATTCTTGTATTATTTAATCTTGTCTATACATATAAAAGGCTAAGCGACCATCCGACCATCTGACTGGCCAGTAGGTCTGATGCACACTGACCACCAGATGCTCAATGCAGGAGCTGCAAAGCTGTGGTGACTTGGCAGCAGTGGTTCTTGGGTGACATACCCCAGAATCAGAGAGGAGGGAGCCCCAGTCCAGGGTGCATCATCCGAGAACCGCCCTGTCATAATCCAGGACCCCTCGGGGGATGTTGGAGAGCCAGTTTTGGCCTGATCTCCGCAGATCAGGCTGAGGGACCCCACCTGCTGGAAGGACCCCACTCACTCTGGAGACACCCTTCAAGCTGCGGCACCACCTCAGGAGCAGGAGGCCAGGGAGGGACCACTGGAGGGTGGCTCCAGGGAGTGTCTGGCCTGTCTCACCCAGGAAACCTTGCCAACCACCTTCCAATTCAATGTGCACGAATCCATGCACTGGGGCACTAGTATTATATATTTTTCTATATAAATAACTGTAAACCTACTTTTGCCAACCCCTGTGTAAAACAAGGAGTTAAAACTAAAGCCAATAAAGGAGATAAGGTCATAAAATAACTAATACAAAAAAAGCAAAAGCATAAAATATGAAAAGTGAAAATAAGAAGAGATGGGGCAAATAAAAATAGCTATAGGATAGCTATAAAGCAAATCATATCAATAACCACATTACATTCAAATGGCCTAGATACCACAGTTAAGAAGCAAAGGTTGTCAGATTGATTAAAAAGTAAAGTGCAGATATATACAGCCTACATAAAAAGAACTACAAATACAGGAATAAAAATAGGTTAAAAGTTAAAGAATTAAAAATGTATATTATGCTAATACTAGTCCAAAAAAGGTATAGTTGATAATATTAGAAACTTATTTTAAAGGAGTGAATATTATAGAGGATTTTTAAAAAGGTAATTTTGTAAAGTAAATGGATGATTACAGTGTCTTCTTATAAGATCTTTATGAGTCAAATGAGCACTTAGAACAGTGCCTGCCTGCCACTATAGTAAACTTGCAATCATCTTATTTATTAAATCACTTTTTAATTACAGTTGACATACACTATTATATTAGTTCAGGTCTACACCTCAGTGATTAGACATTATATCATTTACTAAGTGATCATACTAATAAACCTAGTATTCACTGTACATAGTTATTAGAATATTACTATCATTTTTTGACACCTATTATATTTTCTTTCTTTCTCTTGACCCAGAAGAGGTCAAGTAGAATCAAAGAACCACAGAATCTGAGAAAGACCTGAGTTCCTGTACCACCCACTTCCGGAGAAGGACCTGTGATGTTCTTCCTCGCTGACTAGTGATGCGTTTACTTTTATGACTGTATGAAGCAAGGGGTTTATGACAAGAAAAGAAGAAGGAAGAAAAGTAGGAGATATTAAAACCAATGTCCCACCCTCTTATAGCTTTGTTACCCTGTATGTTGTTTTATTTACATTATAATAGATTTACAGTGCTGAATCATCAATGAAAGAAGTATATTCATAGTACCCTCTAGATCAGTGATGGCGAACCTTTTGAGCTCGGCATGTCAGCATTTTGAAAAACCCAATTTAACTCTGGTGCTGTGTCACATATAGAAATTTTTTGACATTTGAAACCATAGTAAAACAAAGACATATTTTTGATATTTATTTTATATATTTAAATGCCATTTAACAAAGAAAAATCAACCAAAAAAATGAGTTCGCGTGTCACCTCTGACACGCGTGTCATAGGTTCGCCATCACTGCTCTAGATCTATCCCTGCTGCCAAAACAGACTCATAGACACAGAGAACAGACTAAGGGGAAGGAGGTTATGGGATTGGGTGAAAAGGTAAGGGAATAAGAAGCACAAATTGATAATTACAAAATAGTCATTGGGATATAAATACAGCATAGAGAATATGGTCAATAATATTGTAATCTATAATAATATAAGTGTAATATGCTAATTAGACCAGACATCCTTCCAGATGTCCTTCCAGACGACCTTCTGGTTGAAGCAGGGGCTGCAAGGGAAGCCCAGGTCCAGATGCTGGAGGTAAACCGGGTCCTGAGTGGCAGAGGGAAGCCAGTGCCAGCAGCTGGGGGAAGGAAGGCCTACTCTTGCATGATTTTTGTGCATTGGGCCTCTAGTAACAATATATTTTTTCAGGTGGGAGCTGGAAATATCAGGGAGAACACTTTGTAAACTATATGATTGTCTAACCACTATGCTGTACACCTGAAACCAATACAAAATAATATTGAATGTAAATTGTAATTGAAAAAGGGTTTTTAAAAGAACTGTGTACATCAAGATTTGTGATCATCGGATGGTTGTTTTTTATTCCAACAGAGTTCTTTGCATGGACTTATTACAAAGGTGATTTCCCTCTTCAAAGGGCTGTGATTGAAAGGCTCTCATAGTTAGTGCTTACAGCATCCCAGAACCAAGTGTGAACAAGGTGTCCACCAAGTTTCTTTGACTACAGTGTGAATGTTGGCATCTTCCTAACTTTTCAGAGTGTTTTTAGGTAGGGATTCTTGGATCCATTTATACCTTCTCTTAAAAAAAAATGAAAATAGCTAAACTGTATCTACATCGAGTCCTTGAAGTCTCAGAGACTGTGCAAAATGTTTGCATGCATTATTTCATTTAACCCTCAAAACAACCCTCTGAGGTGGATATTACTTTGGTCCTCATTTAATGGGTGATGCTATTAGACACAGAGCAGTGAATTAACATTCTACGGTCACACAGCTAGTGTATGGGCAATTGTATGAGATGCGCCCAAGTCCAGATTTTCCCGTACTCTGCTCTTTCACTTTGTCTAAGAATCACAAGTTAGTGTGCTTCTCCTGAATAATGATTGTTTGTATCTGATGGACATTAGGATCGATAAGATTTGCCGGGATCTCATTTTCAACTATGGATGTGACAAAGCTTGTTTACTTAGAGATTTTATTTCATATCTCTGTGCTAGTTAATTATTTATTTGCCTTACTTTCTAGATTTCCCTTGGTGTATTTTTTCCTTTCGTATTCACCCCTCATTGGTGTTATCTTGCCACATATTATGTATTCCCTGCTAGCAGCCTTACATCCTTTCAGTAAAAAATAAATACATATGTAAATACATAATAGAGCAGTCATCTCAAAAAGAGGATAGTGGATGGTGGCATATGAATTATACACCTGCAATTACCAAGGAATTAATTCGTTATATCACCATCATTCCTTTTAATTAAAAATTCATGATCTATTGTTAAAGATGTCTATAAAATTCTCACCAATTGAATTATGAAAAATGTTTTTTATAAACAAATCTACCACTTAGTAAGACAATGGAGGCAGCCAGAATCAACCTTGAAAAGACAAATACTTCCCCCAAATTTTTTTTTAACAAATTCATCATGTACCCTACATTTTATTTATTTATTTTTATTTTTGAAATATATTTTTATTGATCACAGAGAGGAAGGGAGAGGGAGAGAGAGACAGAAACAGAGAGAATCACTGATTGGCCGCCCCTTGCATGCCCCCCAGTGGGGACCGAGCCAGCAACCCAGGCATGTGCCCTCAACTGAATTGAACCTGGGACTCCTCAGTCCACAGGCCAATGTGCTATCCCCTGAGCCAAACCAGCTAGGGCTGTACCCTGCATTTTAAAAGGAAAATTAAGGAAATGGCTTGCCAAGACCACATGGTGACTGGTTTAGGACTGTTCATTTGGATCTCATGAGGTACATTCAAATACAAGTCCACATCTCATTTGCATTCTCATAATTGATCTACATTCCTTCCCTTCTCTTCAATCAAATAAGAAAACCACAGATCTGGAATTTAGACTGTGCAAGGGCCTTATAGATAATGTAGTGTAATGCCTATATTTTACCAAAGAGGGAACTGAGTCCTAGGGTAAAGGAATAATTCCCTAAGATCACACTGCTACTTAGACTCACTCCTGGGACTAGAACCCAGGCACATGGACTTTAATTCTTTGATATTTTTATTACAATCACAATGCATATGCCACGGGAAAAAAGATTTGGACTCTTACAGCTACTGTCATATTTTACCAAATATGAATGAACTCTGCAGTTTAGCAAGCTTGTTAATTTAATCAATATCCTATGGACTGAGCATGTGTGTGCCCTTCCCAATACATATGTTGAAGCCCTAATCCCCATTGTGATGGTACATGGGGATGGGTCTTTGACCCAGTAATTAGGTTGTGGTATAGAGCCCTAATGAAGGGATTAGTGGCTGTATAAGAAGAGATAAGAGAGAGATCATCTTGTTCTCTGCCATGTCAGGATACAGTAAGAACCAAAAGAGGGACCATCTGCAAACCAAAAGAGGGCCTTCACCAGGCATTGAATGTTCCAGCACCTTGATCTCGGACATCCTAGCTCCAGAACTGCGAGATACAGGTGTTAGCTGTATTAGCCACACAGTTATGATATTCTTATCTAGCCTGAACTAGAAACTTTAAAAACAACACATTTATTTATGAAAGAAAATTGGCTTATATAAAGAGACGCTGTTTGATTGGCATATCAAATTAATAATAATATCATTTGAAGACTTCCAGAAGAAAATCTTGCTGAGAGAGATCCTCCCCCACCCGTGAATAAACAGAGCTAACAAATTGGGATGAGGGTCAAAGGTAGAACAAATACAAGTATTTAGATGGGTGGAAAAAAATTTTTCACTAAAAGCAAAAACTAAATCAATTTTTAGAGATATTTTCTTACTCGACAGAAAGACTTTAAGATTTAGGTTTCACAGTGGCTACTTGTTAAAGACCAAGACAATATTTTTAAATTGACAATTTCATGGGGAGAAAATATCAAGTTATAACAAGAAGGATTGGCTGTCAGAAGTAGCTGAGTGGGCTGTGGAGCATGAACAGAAGTAGAGCACAGGCACTCGATAGAATGTAATGATTTTGCCTTTATTCTCAGTATGTCCATGGGGGATAAAAATAAATTGTTACAATTTCTTTGGGATTGAACAGATTTTATGGTCCAGAGAGAATAGATTCTCTTATTATTCATAACTTAAGACCCTAGAATCTCAGAAAACAATAAGCATAAAATGAGGATTTATAAATACTAAAAAAAATTAACAGAGTTATATTATGGAAAATCTTCAAGCACTCTAATATGTGTATAATTGTAGTCCTTGGAGGCAAGAAGAGGGATAAATTTAAAAAATAAAGATAAAAACTTAAAAAAAAATAATGGTCAAATTTTTCCAAATTGTATGAAAATTATAAACCTAAAAATATAAGATTTTTTTTAAAGGAAAAGAAATATAATAAAACTACACCAAGGCACATTATAAATTTTTTTAAACCTATAATAAAGAGAAAATCTTATGCTGTAGTCAGAGAGAAAGGCCACATTATATACAGAAAAACAAAGATAAGAATGACAGTTAATTTACAGTGAGTACAGCAGGGTACTGGCACAAAGACAGACATATAGACCAATGGAACAGAGTGAAGATTCCAAAAATACTGTAACTTATGCAAACACAGTCAAATAATTTTCAGTAAAGGTGCCAAGAATATTCAATGGGGAAAGACTGTTCTTTACAACAAATGGTGTTAGGAAAACTAGGTACACAAAGCAAAAAATTAAATTGAACCCTTATTTTATATCATACACAAAAATTAAACTAAAAATGGATTAAAGACTTAAACATAAGACTTGAAACTACAAACCTTTAGTTTTAAACATAAGGGAAAACCCAGCCAGTGTGACTCAGTGGTTGAAAATCAACCTATAAACTAGGAGATTACGGTTCAACTCCAGGTGAGGGCATATGCCTTGGTTTCAGGCTTGATCCCCAGTAGGGGGCCTGTAGGAGGCAGCCAATCAATGATTATCTCTCATCATTGATATTTCTATCCCTTACTCCCTCTTCCTTCATCTCTTTGAAATTAATTAAAAAACATAGGGGAAAATCTTCATGACATTTGTCTAGGCAGTGATTTCATGGATATAATCCTAAAAGCACCAGCAACAAAAGCAAAAATTGTCAAGTGGTACCGATAGCAAACTAAGAAACTTCTGCACAGAAAAGGAAAGAAGGTACAGAGTGAAAAGACATACTATGGAATGGGGGGGGGGATTTGAAAATCTTATATTTAATAGAGGGTCAATTCCAAAATATACAAGTACAGTGTAGGGCAAAATTAGATTTATAGTTGAGGGTATGTGAAACACAGAATTTATTCCTGTATTATTATTTATTATTTTATTATTTTCTCTACAAACAACTACAAACCTGTCCTGTATATTCTTTTACCTTAAAAGCAAAAGAACAAAAAAAATTTTTAAATTACTGAATTTAAGAAATGGACAAAGAACCTAAATAGACATTTCTCCAAGAAGACACACAAATGGCCAACAGGTATAAGAGAAAATGCTGAACATCACTAATCACAATGAGATATCACCTCACCTCTGATAAGGTGGCTATTATCAAAAAACAAGAGTTGAAGAGAAGGTAGAAAAATTAGGACCTGGTACAATGTTGGTGGGAATCTAAAATCATACAGGTCCTATGAAAAAGAGCATGGAGATTCCTCAAAAATTAAAAAATAGAACATATGATCCAACAACCCTATTTCTGGGTATATATCCAAAAGAATTGAAATCAGGATCTTACAGAGATGTTTTACTCACATGTTCATCACAACATTACAGGCATGCCTCATTTTATCGTGCTTTGCTTTATTGCACTTCATAGATGTTGGATTTTGTATGTGTGGTTTTTTATGTTTTTATTTATTTTAGAGAGAGGAAGGAAGAAGGAGAGAGAGATAGAAATATCAATGATGAGAGAGAATCATTGATTGGCTGCCTCGTGCAGGCCTCCTACTGAAGAGTGAGCCCTCAACTGAGGCATGTGCCCTGACTGGGAATGAAACTGTGACCTCCTGGTTCATGGGCTGACACTCAACCAACCACTGACCCACACAGGTGGGCTATGTTGGGTTTTTTTAAATGGAAGGGAAGACCCTCCACCAGCAAAAAGATTATGACTTACTTTATTGTGATATTTGCTTTATTGCCCTAGTTTGACCGAAACTGCAACATCTCGAGGTATACTGGCATTCACAATAGGCAGTATGTGTAAACAGACTAAATGTCTGTCAATGGATGAAAAGATAATAATAATGTGATATACATATAATGGAACACTATTCAGCCTTAAAATAAGGAAGCCCTGCCATATGTTACAACAGGGATAAACATTGAAGACATTATAGTAAGTAAAATAAGCCAGTCACAGAAAGACAAAAACTGCATGATTCTATTTACATAAGATCTGGAGAACAGTCCAACTCTTGGTAGTTGGTAGGAGCTGCTGGGAGGAGGAAATGGGGCTTGCTTCTCAACAAATATAAGTTCTAGAGATTGCTATAACACACTGTGCCTCTAGGTAACAATACTGTATTGTGCACTTAAAATTTGGTGAAGAGGGTAGATCTCATGTCAAGTGTTCTTATCACAATAAAAAGACTTTCCCAGACATTTTAGAGTTGTAAGAATTAATTATGAACTATAGACCTGAACTAAAAGGTGGTAGCAAGATTCAATGAAATAAAAAATAGAAATAAAATAGAAAAACAACAATGAAAAAACAGCCTCTAGCTAGATTGATCAGGAGTTCAAAGGGAAAACAGAGATTATCTTTATCAACTATTAGAGAGTGGCATTACCTTAATATGTATTTACAGATACCAAAAGGTTAATAAGTAAAAATAATTAATAAAATTTATGACATAATCCTTACAATTTAGATGAAATTGATAAAATTCTCAAAGAACACAAATGAACAAAGTTCACTCAAGAAGAACCAGATAACTTGAATACCCCTACATCTTAAAGAAGTTGAATTTGTGTTTTAAGTATAACAAAAGAAACTCCAGGCCCGGATGGCTTCTCTGATAAATTCTGAACTGTATTAAAGGAAGAAAAACTACCAATTCTATACTAACTCTTCCAGAAAATTGTCCTGATGCCAAAGGAGACAAAACATTAGACATAACAAAGTTTTAGACAATAGTCCCAGATGTAAAAATGAATCTTTAACAGACTTTTAGTAATTCGAATACAGCAACCGATAAAAAGGATCAGACATCATAACTTAGTAGGATTTGTCTAAGATGTAAAAGGCTGGCTTATCATTAAAAATAATACATTTTATTCACCACTTTAATAGAGTACAAATATATACATGATCATCTCAATAAATGAAGAAAAAAACACTTGAAGAAATCCAACTTCCAGTTCAGGCAAAAATTCTCAACAAATTTGGAATAGAAATATATTATCTTGACCTAATTAAAGACGCCAATGAAAACCATATTTTATATTATTTTTAGTGGTAAAAGACTGAAGGTTCTTATCCCATAATCAAGAGATAAACACTGCCATGGGAGAAAGTAGGAGAAATTCGGGCAGGTTTCCCAAAGCTCCATTTGCCTTTGGTGGACCTCAAGGCAGCTGCCCGGTGACTTCCATGCCCCAGACATTTACAAGGCTCTGTATGGGTTTGGTTATGAGAGACATAGAATGGAGTCATATTTTATTTGACTTTAAGCATAAACTTAAGTGTTTTTATAATAAAATGTGCAATATGGTTTAATATTTTATTCAAGAAATCCTGCCTTTCCCAGGAAAACAAGTGTGAAAGGCTGGTAGGGAAGGGCAAAAGGCTTTTCCTACTTTCTTGAACATTGAACATCCACATAAGAAGAATTCCTTGGTTTCAAAAGTAGCCACAATTTGGGAACATCACATTAAAATGACATAGCATTCCTTCTTGAAACCTTTGAAAAACTATTGCTATACTGTTCCTACCTTAAAGAGGTGGGGGACAGAGTGTTTACTGGGAGCCCAAGAGAGAGTGTGGGGAGGTGTTTGCTTGACTAGAGTTTCAGTCCAGGGGCAACATCCAGCTGGTGGCAACCAGGGAGGAGGAAGCTGGGCTGATAAATATCACAGGCTGACTCCTCTCTTCCTCCAGTTTCCAATTGATGACTCTCATTGGCTGAACCTAATCAGGAAGCCAGAGGGCAAGATGCCGTTCACATAAATCAGCCTCTTCACAGTACAGAGAAGAGCAGAGAAGGGTGGAGATCGTGTCTGCGGGAACAAACAGAAGCTATCCAGAATAACTCACTACTGTTTTTTCTATCAACATTCTTTCTATTATTTTGATCAGGTAAAGCATAGGCCTGCACAGAGTCCCAAGAACTACAATCTCAATACCATCATGCTCACACCTAAAATCTCAAATATGACCCACCACCAGTACTCTTCAAACAAGATGGGTTAGGGGGAAATGATGAAAAATGAACATCATGAAGTGTAGCTGCTCCTCCTTCTTCATCTACATCTTGTTCCCAGGCCCAAATTGATAATCATAGCTACCTTCTCCCACCACCCCTTCCATGTTCCTCTTAGTCTCTGCCATAACCTTGGTTGAATGGGCTCTTGAACTTGGTAATATGATCCAAAATTGTATTCCTCTACAGTAGAATCTGGGTCCATCAGCCAACTATGCATAAGAAAACACTAGACTTTGTACTCCTGGACCCCAAATTTACCAGCAATCCCTTGTACCATAGTGATCAGAATCAATCATTCCAGACAATGGAATTGGCCCTTTTCTGCCCATTAGCAGGAAGAGATTGAAATGGACAGGAGGCAGTGTCAGCTTCCAATTTCCTAGAGCCATGGCCCTATTTTCCATATTCCCTGGACACATTTCACTATTCCTCTGAACACACTGCAATCAAGAGAACGAAAAGCATTGGTGAAATAAACGGTAGGGTCACCTTCACATATACTTTTTAGTTCCAGAACATGGCACTCTGGCTATGGGAAAGTTGTAACATATGTCCATTGGTTTTCATAGGACTGCAGACGCTTCAAACACATATTTCAAGCCAACTTGAAATGTTGAAAAATTAGTAATGAAGCATGCTGGGAAATTAGTGATTTCTGTAGATATGAAGCATTATCATATTTCTCTGTGTTGTGACCTCCTAGTTAGAAGCAATGTTACGTGGAATAGATGGCAACGATAAGTCAATCTGTTCCTAGGAAAAATTCCCGTGAAGCCAAAGTTTGAAGCCAAGCTGTCTGAATAGTTACCATGGGAATCTGAGCCACTTGTTTACAAATTTACTTATGCTTTCTGGACATGCTAAAGCCCAACCTCATATACATCAGTTTCATTTTAAATTGAAATCCTACTGTGCGATCTAATATTATGATTCATTTGATCAAATAATACCCATGTCTCCACTGCAAACTCTAGGGAGGTTTACGACTTGCCAAAGACTCACTCTAAACAGCATATCTCTCCAAGTCACACACTTTCAATAACAATAGATCTACTGAGTCATGCGATCCAAGTAATAGAGCAGCTTGTACCAACCTGGGCCTGTATGAAAGACCTTTCCTAGTCCAGGCTCCACTCAAAACTGTAAATAATTGAAGCAACACAGCAAATACTGTGTTTCCCCCAAAATCCAAAGAAGCCCACCAAGGACTATTCCTCTATTTTTGTACTATGCAGTATCAGGTACGAAAAATTGTTTCTCCCATCAGGAAAGGTATCTTGACATAGCACTAGACCCTAGAAATTTCAAGGCCCTTGTCTTTCAGGTACACTCACCCCCCACCCTCTGCCACGCATGCGTCTCCATGGGGAATCTAGAATGTGTGCTTCACAAGGTCCATTTAGCACAATGTCTTTCATGCAACTGGACATCCTGTGAGACATCAACATGATTAACGACGCGCTTTAATTTATTTTAACTAAAAGTAGGAGAGGTGACCTATTCCGAAGGCAAGGACATGAAGAGACTATCTTGTCTCTAGAGAGAGTATATTATGTTAGGATTGAGCAACAGCAAAATTCATAACCAAATTTATAATTAGAGCAGTGTCAGGCTGCTTTAATATAGATACCATATCTAGAACTGTCTGATTGTATTTGTGAAAATAGCGTGCTTTTACACAGTCAAAAGAATCTAATAATACAAATAAAGTCAAAGTGCCTGTTAGTGTTCTTACCAGATGTGACCTCTATTGCCTGTTTTTTATTCTTCCTGATCTTTCCTATTTATTTGTTTACAAAGGCTTTATGGGGGGGAAAATACATACATATATATATATATATAGTTTTTGTGTATTCTCTATTTACATAAAGGATTTATACAATAGGAATCTTTTCTACCTTTTATGTCTCTTCTTTAATTATTGCATAGAATTTCATAGTGTACATGTCCTACAATTTAACATACTGCTTCTTATATAGCAGGTTTCTAATATTTTGCTTTATAAAAATGCTGCAGTAAACCCCCTTGCATAAGCATCAAGTATATGTGAGTCTCAGGAGATATATGCAAAAGTGAAATACTTGACTATACATAATCTAAATTTTAATAGAGTTTTACTGCCCAAATGGATAGTCTAAAGTTTATTCCCACAGGGAAAGTTTATAAGAATGCCTATTGCTCAATTATCATTCTTTTTCCTTTTCTGATGATCTGATATATGAAAGTAGGCATATCAGAGTTATTTTAATTCAGTTTTCAGAACACCAGCAAGGTTAAGCATCCCTTCATATGTTTAATGCCCATTTACATTTCCTCTTCAGAGAATAACTTGTTATACGTCTACTTTTCTATTTTTTAATTTTTTGCTTATTTTAGGAGCTCTCTATGAACTCTGGATATTAACCTTTGTCTTTAGTAAATAAACAATTTTTATCCAAATATTTTATCCAAATAGTGTTTTTTCATTTTATAGTGATTTTTGTCATAATGAATGCAATTTGGCACGGTCACTTTGTCAATGTCATCCTTTATTACCCTTGCTTTTGGTTTTATTTATGCATGTTCCCCAATGCCTGTTACATACACTGAGTGGCCAGATTATTACGACCAGCCAGATTATTATGACCACCCCATCAGTACAATGAAGAGAATCAGTTATGCAAATAATAATAATAATAAAACCTTGAGAGTATTTGCTTAGGAAGTTTTCAATATTCAGTATTTTTGGAAGTGTCAATGAAGTACTGATGGGTGGTCATAATAATCTGGCTGGTCATAATAATCTGGCCACTCAGTGTATATACACATTATATTAATAGAGACACAATGGGATTTCTGGAGTAATTTCGATGCATTTGGAGAATAAATGAAATTAGATTTGTGCCTCCCATCACATATAAAGAATACATTTCAGCTCCATTTAAAACCTGGAGGTAATATACATAATGTCGGAATGAGGCTCAGCTGTAATAGGCACTGGTCACACACAGCACGGAGGTGGCCTGACTTGGGTTTAGAGCAGTACCTGAAGTTCTAGCAAATCAACACTGGAATCTCTCTAACAATCACCTGAGACTGGTTAGGTACAAATCTAATAATCACATTACATGGATACTTGAGGCCTAATGTATTTTGCCCATGCTAAAAAAACAAACAGAAAACAAAAACAATGTTGGCTACAAGCACAATGCTTTATGCCACATCTTCGTGGACATCCGTTAGCTTTCACAAAGGAGGCCACAGATTCCACTGAGAAAAAATGAATTTGGAATAAAACCATTTTGTTTAAAAAAATTTTACAGTTAGAAAATAGAATAGTAATTACATTTTTTTAAGTGAAAGGAAAGAGTTGGCTTCCTGCCATGGTAGATGACTGTAAGTTTTAAAGAATACAATTTATTTAATTATCGGTGCCAGCTTCCCAGAATGCGGTCAACAGAGAGTGGATGTCCCTGGAGCATGGAAACTGGACTAGGGTAAAACTGTTATGACAGGTTTTTCTCTTAATGGCTTCATATCCTGCAGAGGCATTAATTTCCAAGAGCATGCTTATGGTTTGCCTTTGATGTACCATTATGTCTAATTTGCTTTATGCTTTAGCAGGGAAAATTATTTTCCTCCCTCCACTGTATACGGCAAAGACAAATGAATACTCAAGTTAAAAAAAAAGTCATTGGTTTAATTTTATCATTCTTTACGTCGTCATAAAAGTACATACTTTTTTCTGAAGTAAATAAGTAGAAATACTACCTGGTTTAAGTCACTGTAATTCATTCAGCTCCAGAAAACTAAAGCTTGGAATTAAGTTGCCATTCTCATCCCAGGAATGTGAAAGGGTTGGGTGTAGCCAAAGGAATAGTAATATTTAAAAGCCAATCACTTGATGAGGCCTTGGTTTTAGTGAATGATTTCTCATGAGAAAGATGCAGAAAGCCTGGATAGTTAGAAAAATGTCACCAGTTATGGCTAATAAAATCAGGTCTGAAACACTTTTGTTTTCACTGAAAAGCTTGTTTGTTAAGGTGTCGATATTTTATATATTTGGTTCAGGGCATTAAAACAATTGTGCACATGTTTATTTGTTTTGCAAATAATCAAGTTCAGACCAATTGTGAGAGAGCTGATGGAACTTGGGAATCAGAAGGATGAAGAGTTTTTTTAATTTATGCTGCTAGTATTCTTTCATACCTACCAAGTGTGTGAAACATTAGTAAGACATAAGGTTAATGCTTTACTTATCTATATCAATAATAAATTTTCAGAGACCAGTTTTCACCAGTCTGGGAAACTTACTGTCTTCTTTTGGAAATGGAACAGAGAACCTAGCCCACATATCACTCTCTACACTCTGACAACGAGGCACAATAACGCATCACTCTGAACCGCACTAGGGTTCCTGCATGGAGCCAGGAGTCCTGGAGGTTTAAGTTTCACATCCTTTCCTGGGCAGTTGTGGTGGTGGTTTTCCAACACAGTTCCTGGATGAGTTTTGAACCTCGGCAAGACTTCCACCATTTCTTAGGAAGTAAGAAGAAGAAATGTGAATGTTCTAAAAGTTGCAAATATTTTAACTACAAAAATGTCTTCTTATTCTGAGATAATATTTTTTCATTTAAAAAATTATGGGGATAGACATAATGGCAGTATATAAGTCTCTAGTTCTTATTTAGAACATATAATTTGCAGTTAATGTTGTTGTTTTTTTCCTGTGAAATATAGATATCTGGGAAATGCTAGTTTATAAGTAAAACTTAGACCAGTAATTTTGGGAGACTGAAGCAGGATTAGATGTTGCTGTAAAAAAATATAGTTGCTAGTTTTTGTTTTTTATCAATAAGAAATCAGGTTATAGCAATTTAGGTGAGAAAAGCATGTTAGGCAGAAAGAAGATTATAATAAATGGAATTCTGGATCCACAAGAAAGAATAAAGAGTACTAAAAGAGTTAACTACAAGGGAAAATATAAAGTATTTTGTTTCTGTGGAATAAAACATCTCAAATTTTTAAATAATTCAAATCACAATTTGCTCTCAACAGTATGAATAGACAAAACAATGACTAGGAGAAATATTAGCAAATCTGATACATCATAAAGAGCTTACATGCAGAATATACAGAGTCCTCAAAACTCCTAAATAATAAAATAAACAATAAAAATAAAACCATAAATTTTGAATAGACACTTCACTAAAGAATATATATGGATGGCAAAGTAGCACATAAATTTATGTTCAATGTCATTCGTCATCAGAGAAATGCAATTGCAAATTTAAAGAAGAGCAAAAATTTCTATACATCTACCAGAAAATATAAATTAAAAAGTCTGACCATAACAAGTGCTGGCGATGAGTGTAACCGATGGAGGACTCATACACCTCTTGTGGGAATGTAAAATGGTAGAACCTTTTTTGAAAACAGTTTGGCAGTTAGTTATACATACACCTGTCAGATGATCCAGACGTTCAATTCTTAGATCTCTGCCCAAGAGAAACAAAAGCATATGTCCATAAAAATACTTGTACACAAAAGTTCATTTCACTTATATTTGTTTTGGGGTTTTTTTTGTTGTTTGTTTGTTTAAATTTAACATTATTGTTGAAAGTAACACAGATGTCCCCTTCTTTCCCCATTGACACCTTCTCCCTTTCCTGCCCCGCCCCCAGGCCTTCACTGCGCTATTATCTGTGACCATAGGTTATGCATATACACATATAAATTATTTGGTTAATCTCTTCCCACACCCTTCCCTCTGAGGTTCCATATCTCTGGATCTATTTTGTTCGTCAGTTTTTTTGTTCATTAGAGTCCACATTTAAGTGAGATCATGTGAGACTTATCTGTCTCTGACTGGCTTATTTTACTTAGCATACTATGCTCCAGGTCCCTCCATGCTGTTACAAAGGGTAAGAGATCCTTCCTTTTTTTTTTTTTTTTTACAGCTGCAAAGTATTCCATGGTATAAATGTACCACAGCTTTTTATCTGCTCATCTACTGATGGGCACTTGGGCTGTTTCCAGATCTTAGCTATTGTAAATAGCACTGCAATGAACATAGGGGAATTGCACCTGTATTTGTAAGAGCCAAAATCTGGAAGCAACCCAAATGTCCATTGGCAGGTAAATAAACACACTTATAATTGCTCTTCTCAACTTCTAAGGGCCACTCAATTCCTCAGCTCAGGCCCTTTTATCACAGCATTCTGACCTCTGCTCCCATCCTCACACTTCCTTCTTTGACTCTGATTAACCTGCCTCCTTCTTTTGTAGAGCTTTGAGCCCATCCACATAATTCAGAATAAGCTTTCCATAAAAAATCTGTAACTTAATCACATTTGAAAAGTCCCTTTGCCCGTGAGGTAATAAATTCACACGTGCTGTGGATTAGAACAGGAACACCTCTGGGGGCCATTATTCTCTGTGTAATAGGCTCCAACTAAGCCAGCCCCCTCACTTTGCAGGTGAGGAAAGGAAGGACAGAGAGTATGTGTGACTCATGATGGTCACCAGAGCAAATCAATGACAGAGCCTGGGTGGAGCCAGGTTATGTAGCTCTGAGGGAAATTACCCTTCCATGACCCAGAATGATGCTAGAAAAATATATGCTTTTTAATGTTTTCCTAAATATTAGAGGTACCTTTTAAGTAAGATACTAACTGGTCAGCAGTAAGATCTGTGTTAGACTTTTCCTTTAACTGAGTCTTACATACCTATAATAATAAAAGGTTAACATGTTAATTAGACCAGACAGTCGAACAACCTTCCAGACGACCTTCCAGATGAAGCCAGGGCTACAAGGGCCTAGCCCCTTGCATGAATTTCGTGCATTGGGCCTCTAGTTTCTAAATAAATTTGCATTGTCTCCTGCTAAAATACAGTGTGATGAAACCCAGCAACTTTGTACTCTGTACTAGGTTCTGTTTTAGTCTTTCCTATATGCACCACTGACATAATATTTTAAATGAAAATATTTAGGTTGAACATACAATATTTCATTATAATAAATAACTATTCTTCTTTGGTTTCCATGAGCATGGATCATCCATTATATGGGGCACTGAGTTAGATGCTCAAATACTGTCTCTTTATCAAATGCTAACTTCAGTCTTATGATGTCATTCACCAATGTGAAAACTTAGTTTCAGAAATGGTAAGAAGCTTGACAATGGTTCCTCAACTAGTATGCGACATAGATGTTTGAACTCAGGATTTATGACTAATCTACTATGACATCCTATATAATAAAGAGGTAATATGCAAATTGACCCTCATTTCATCACACCATCACAAGATGACTCTGCCCACAGCGGAGGCAGGGTTCCCATAACACAAAATGACTGCTCCCACAGTGGAGGCAGGGTTCCCATAATGAGCCGTAATGAGTAATCAGCAGGAACCTGAGGCTGTGTGGCACCGGGCTGGGGCAGGGGACCTGAGGCCATGCCCCCTGCCCAGCAGGGCTTGAAGGGGGCCTTGAGGCTGTGCCCCTATCCAGTGGGTCTTGATGGGGGACCTGAGGCTGCACCCCCTGCCTAGTGGGGCTTGATGGGGGTGGGGCTGGCCGGGTCTTGGTCCACGTGATTTCAAGGTGCAAGCGTGTGGGTGGGGACTAGACTCTGGGTCCCGCAGCATGCCCCAGACTCTGACAGGAGGAAGATTTTCATATACATTTTACTAATTTTCTTTCATCTCTGACACTTCTATTATAGAGAAAGGGCAAATAGCAATATTAATATTTCCTCTAATTAATTCCCTTTTAATGTGCATGAATTTCATGCACCTGGCTACTAGTCTAGTATAAGGTGAGGCATACTCAGTTATTCATTTTCTTTCTTTCTCCTTCTGTTCTGATTTAAGGAAATGTGTTGAGAATAACATGTGGAATACCTCATAATGTACAAAGCACCTTTACTAGTAAACACTAGAAATCTAAGAGATGCTGTACATACAAATGTGATCCTATGTAGACATCTATAAATGAGTATAAATAGTGCAGGTACAAAGCTGTGAAGTAGCGCCCCTATTGACATTCCTGGAACTGCTTAAAGCCTGTGTGTAGTGCCAGTCCACACCGCAAAAGGCAGAGGAGAGGTGTTTAGGAGTCTTCAGCCCATTCTTCTGCATTCCTGCGGGGTCTGAACTTCCCATCTTGGATCACTTGCCAAACAGATGTGGATGAAAAAAGGCCACACGCTAACCTTACTAACTCAAGGAAGGCCTGCATGGCAGTTTTGCAAACTCAAAGACCTAAAGTAACCACAACAGATGGTCTGAAATTAACACTTTAACTAAAAGCAGCTTAAGTGGGTAGCCATGTCCCAGGCCAGTATCTTCCCTGACAAAGGTCAATCTTTACCTTAGCTGAGCTACTGGCTTTTTGCATCTAAGATAACTTGCCTGTGAAATGTCATAGATACTTGTAACTTGCTTTTTTCCAGACCCCTCAAGGCAAAACCAAATGGGCTGGATGCCAGGACAGAGACCATAAATTCCTTCATTGTTATTATTATCCTGTTAATTGTTGACTGTTAACTATCCTGTACCCACCTAATAAAAGAAGTGTGTGTCTATCATTTTACTTTTTATCCAATGCCAGAGGTCTCCCTGCTTTGCTTTCTCCCACCTCCCTAATCTATCACCAATGGATTTCATGTAACCCACTTACTTCTCCTCCTTTGATTGTAATGTATAAAACAAGGTGAAGAACTGCCATTCTCCAGAGCATTATCTCAATATGTTGAGATTCTGCTTCCTGGCAAGTGTCGATAGTTTAGCTCAAATAAATTCACAAAAATTCTTTACAGGTTTGAATGCGTTTACGTTAACAGAGGACAACACTAATGAGGAAACACAGGTTACAAAGCACTTCACTGAATGTCATGGCTACAGTAACACCCTCTTGGTACTCAGGAAGCACAAGGAGGAAGGCTGGCTCCCAGACATGCCCCTGCTGTGACCCTCTTTTCTCGGTGACCCCCGGTGACTCCAGTGTGATCCGGCCCCCCTTCCCCCTGCTCTCCCTTCCTGTGTGCTACACACAAGGGTGCTGTTCAGACCCAACCCACCCCTTCTCCCGGTCACCCTCTTGTCGGAAGGCATGGTCTGTTTCACCCTAAGAAGAGCAGTCTGGAGGCCCTTTATCTGCTCCTCACAGGAGGGCACCGATTTTTCTTCTCCATTAAATCTCCTGAATGAGGCGATTCTCTCTGCATTTCAGTCATTGTTTTCAAAAGTAGGCCTGGTTTTCTTCCTCAGAAGAAACTGTAAGCTTCCCACTGTCATACACTGCCTTCAGCCCTGTTTTATCTGCTGTTTTATCTGCTGACTTCTTCTCCAGTATGTGACTTGTTTTCAAGGCAAGAAAGTCCATAAACCACTTAACCTTTCTAGGCCTATTCTAATTGAGCCATAAGAAATCATGCCCTTTTATGAACCACTCCTTGTGTGAGATCTCACAAGGAAATCAGCACCTGTTAGTGTTTTATGTGTTTGCTAATGGAAATACCAGAGCAGATCCAGGCTGCCCTGGAATGCATGCAGCGTCTGTTAGTTGGTACTAATAGGATATTGCTCATGCTGATTAAGGAGAAAACAAAAAGAATAACTTATGGTACCTCTGGGAGACCCTGACACAAGAAATATGGTCAGAATTGCAAGCTGTATTGTAAAGCCTAAATTTTCAGGTGCTGCCTCGACACCTGTCCAAGGCCCTGAATGCAGACCATGGGGTCCCCTGCTCTGGCCAGGTGTATTCCCCACCCAGTGGGTAAGTCTCCCCACCCAGCTAGTTCCCCTACCAGCTGGACTGCTGACCATCAACCTAGTGGACTTAACTTCCCTGGCAGCCCACAGAATTCTCCAAATAAGCCAATCTCAGCCTCCCATGTAAACCTCAGAGCACTTCACACCCTCCTTACTACAAAGCTTGCCTCCCACATCCCCTACTGGGGCTCACTTTCCTCTCACATGCAACCCCGTATGGCCAAGCATAGCATGCAGCGTCCTCCTTCCCCCTCATTAGTCACATGTACTCACATGTCACATGTGACTAATACACTGCTGTGACTCACTCTCATCTTTCCAATGTTGAGTGTCACGTGTTTGGCCTCCTCACACTATTTAGGGCAGGTGTCCTTCACTCATAATGGGATAAAAAGGGAGGCAAGAAGAACAACACAAGCCCATATCTGTGAGCCTGAAATAAACACTTTTAAGAGCAAATATTTTGAAAGAAACTTTTTAATTGACAAATGAATTCACTGCTTCATTGAGAGAGTGGATAGTTAAAAATGTACATATGAACATCAAGAAATAATGTTCCTCATGTAATGAAGTGTTTTGCAAGAACACATTACACAGACTAAGTTATTTGCTAGGATGTTAAGGGAGTAATAAGTGGCTACTGAGAGAAAAGGCAATAAATTAATGACTAAGTAAACAAGAGAGAGGCCCTGCAGAGGATCATAAGCAATAATGAGTTAAGGACAAAACAAACACCCCTCCCTCTGAGAGAACTCCCTGCCTAAAGAGGCAGTAACTCACTGATTTGGTAAGTGTCATTGGCTGTTTTTGATCTTGGGAACCTAGTTAATCTTGTGACCAGTAACATTATTGACTTATTTTATGTTTTCTAACAGTGTTCAATGTCTTTGGGTAGGCGAGGAACTTCCAGGAATGCATCCTGATCGTCTGCAAGTAATGATCATAACCTTGTTGCCCCCCGTCTCCTCTGTTCCTCATGTTTTGTTCTAATTGAAATGACTAGTGCATCTGGAACGATGTAAATAATCAGCGATGGTGCTGCCCTCTTTTCCTGACATTTGTAAGAATGCTGCTAGTGCTTCATGATTAAGAGGGACACTGAATGGTGTTTTATAATATTCAGCATTGTACTTAATTATGAAGCGATACAATTACCCCCAAAGTCAAAGCAAAGGAATGTTTTATTAGGATACAGCTTCACCCTGGCCAAGTGGCTCAGTTGTTGAGTGTTGTCCGTCCCACACACCAAAAGGCGGCAGGATCGATTCCTGGTAGGAGCACATACCCAGGTTTCGGGTTCCAAACCTTGGTTGGGGCGAGTGGAGGAGGTAACCAATCTCTCTCTCTCTCTCTCTCTCCTTCCTCTCTCTAAAAGCAATTTAAAAAATATATGTTTTCTATTTTGTAAAGTAGAAATGGGACTAGGATTTTATCATATATCACTTTCATATCTTTGAAGTTGTGTGGCTTTTTAGCTTTGGCTTTTTCTTAGAGTGACACATTCGTTTATTTTTATTACTAGAGGCCCAGTGCATGAAATTCTTGCACTCGGGGGTAGGATCCCTCAGCCCAGTTTGTGAGAGGGCACAGGCCAGGCCGAGGGACCCCACTAGTGCATGATTGGGACCGGGGAGGGACGCAGGAGGTTGGCCAGCTGGGAAGGACCACAGGAGGGCTCCAGGGCATGTCCGGCCCATCTCACTCAGTCCTGATAGGCTCAGTCCTGATCAGCCAAACCCAGCAGCAAGCTAACCTACCGGTTGGCGTGTCTGCCCCCTGCTGGTCAGTGCATGTCATAGCGACTGTTCAACTGGTCAACTGCCCCCTGGTGGCCAGTGCACATCATAGCAACTGGTCGACCGGTCAACTGTCTGCCCCCTGGTGGTCAGTGCACTTCATGGCGAGTGGTTGAGCAGCCTTAGCATATCATTAGCATATTACACTTTGACTGGTTGAATGGCTGACCAGACAACAGGACACATAGAATATTAGTTTTTTTATTATATAGGATGATTTATAAGATGTACAGTATATTTTATAATATAGAATGCAAGTTATCTAATTCTGTAGCTGTTCTCAGATTAATGTGCTGAGGAGGATTATTACATGAACATGCCAGTCTAATTAGAAAGAGATGGATGTTCCTGAATGTCCTTTGATGTAGGGTATTTCAGATTCTTTTATTTTGCCTCACAAAGAGTGATCCCTTAGGGAAACCCGGCTCAGGCCTCGCCTACATCTTCCCCAGAGTGCCTTTAACTATTATGGTGCATCTGCCTGAGGACAGTTTATATTTCTGTGCACCAGCTACATAGATTTCTGTTCCCCCAGGAGGAGCTGTTTTGATGCCTAGGTTTTGCCCTGGTTACAAATGACATGATATAGACATCTCTGTTTACATTGTAAATTTCTGCAATGTCTCCATGATTTAGTCATAATTTGATGTTTTGGAGCAATTACTTTGATATGAAACCTGAAGCCTCCATGAAGGTAGAGAGAGCATCTGTTCTTTCTTCAGGGCCTTCCTAGCATAGCACTTAGTACATAGAAGATGCTCGATAGATATGTGATTACTTTTGTTTGAGTTTGTCTTGAAACGTGGGTTTTTCATTACAGAGCTTATATGGTTATATCTTTAAAAAATACTAATTTTATAGGAAACTTTTTTTAACGTACTATACAAAATACTATAAGAATAATACTATCCTCGCCCTAGCCAGTTTGGCTCAGTGGATGGAGCACTGGCCTGTGGACTGAAGGGTCTCAGGTTCGATTCCGGTCGGGGGTATGTGCCTGGGTTGTGGGCTCGGTCCCCAGTAGGGGGTCATGTAGGAGGCAGCGGATCAATGGATTCTCATAATTAATGTTTCTGTCTCTCTCTCCCTCACCCTTCCTCTCTCTGAAATCAATAATACTATCCTCTGTGTATATTTTTCTAGTTTCATTAAGATGCAATTGATTCATAACACTGAATGTCAGCATGCACAGCATGTTGATTTACTACACATATACTGTGAAATGATCATCACCCTAGCATTAGCTAACACCCTCAGCACATCAAATAATTATCATTTCCTTTTTGTGGTAAGAACATTTAAGATCTACTTTCTTAGAAACTTTCAAGTATATAATACAATATGGTTAACTATAATCACCATGCTGTACACCAGATCCCCTGAACTTTTTCATCTTTTAAACTGAAAGTTTATAAGGGCTCTCTCTAAAAGTGACTCCATGGCTTAAATAAGACTTTATTCCTTTTAAGTGAACAAAGCATCTTCGTATTTCCTTTCAATTGACTTTCAGACCTTTTGAAGTGAGCATTATTAGTACCCTATTTTAAATACAAAACAATAATCACAGAGATTATGCAATTAACACAAAAGCATCAATTTAGTAATCTCTGAATAAATATACGCAGCAATTTTAAGTCTCAGATCTCTGCATCTTCCACTAAATGTGTATCTTTATAGAAAATTCCTGCCACTTTTACATCAATCTCCAAACATCTTATTTATAAGAAAATAATACAAAATAAACACTAAAGTTCATCAGAAAGCCAAAAGGCAAGTGATATCACAAAACAACAGTGTCTGGCCTGAAGGCAACTCCATGGAAGACAATAGAAGCATATTATTTACAGGAAACAACTATATTTTTTGACACTTTCAGATGCCAAACAAAATAGTATTGAACAATTCTAATGAAGAAAATTATCAGAAAAAATCAGGTAATGCATTTATAAAAAGTTTCTCAAGGTAAAGAATGCATTTTCATCTTTGATTTCCTTATACCTAGAGTAATTAATATTTGACATTTAGAATTTGCTCAAAAGTGTTTTCTTAATGAAAGAATAAATAATCATAATAGTTTACATTTAAGTTTATATAGAACATTTTAAAAGCTACAATAAAATATCACCATGTTTAACTTCAGAATTTTTAAATTAAAAGTGTCATCAATTACTTAGTTGCAGTTAACTTAAATATTGTTCCCAAAGTATCTCACTTAGAAGTCACTTACTTGTTCATTTTTGTCTTCCTAAAGAAGGACAAATGCACAATTCTTACAATGTGGAGTTTAATGTTTAATTCCTCTGGACTTCCTGCTTCTGGGTTTCCACCTGAGGAATTAGATGTTCTCCATATTACTGTGTCTTTTTTGTCTTTTTTTCATCCTTACCTGAGGACACATTTTCACTGATTTTAGAGAAAGAGGGAGAGAGAGAGAGAAAGAGAGAGAGAGAGAGAGAGAGAGAGAGAGAGAGAGAGAGAGAGGTGAGAGAGAAACATCTATTTGTTACCTCCCCTATATGCACCCAGATCACACTGGGTATATGTCCTGACAGGGACTTCAATTGGCCACCCTTTGTCACATGTGAAGACATCCCAACTATCTGAGCCTCACTGGATAGGGCTGACTGTATTATTTTTTAATATGTTTTTATTGGTTTTTAGAGAGAGTTGGAGAGAGAGAGAGAAACATCAATATGAGAAACACCTATTGGCTGCCTCTCCTACACATCCCAACCAGGGATTGAACCTGTAACCTAGGCATGTGTCCTGACCAGGAATTGAACCAGTGACTTTTCAGTGCTTGGGACAATGCTCAACCCACATAGCCACATAGGCCAGGGCTGACTGTGTCTTTTGATGCGATCTTTCTCATATACCATGTACACCTCAAAAATAAGATTTCAGTACAAACACGCCCTCTGGAGCTCAACAAACCTCAATCCAGGTGTGGAATTAAAGTGTGAGTTCAGCAAATAAAACAGACATTGCTGTCATCTGTTTTGAGTGGTGTGATCCCACAGTTGAGAGGAAAGATACACTAAGTTTATTCCAGTCACTCACAGAATGCATAAAAGTATTCTATAACATCCTATTAATGGTCTGGTTAATAACTATTATTATTTATTTGTTTTATTTCATTTGTTGTTTTAAATTGGCGAGGTAATTCTTGCTTATTTTTACAAGTGAAACAATTCAAAAGTATAAAGTTAATAATCTACATAAGTTCATATTTTCTTACTATTGCAATCATTTGAAGTAACGATTATTATTAATTTTGTATGTATCATTTTACATTTTTATGGTTATATAAACATCTGCAGGCATACTAAAGTTACTTTCAAGCACAAGTTATTCTCACCTTGAATGTTTCTGACTTTCAGAAGCTTCCTAAAATTTTATGAAACCTTAAATACTGAGATCTATTTTAATTAATGCACTAATTAACTTCCAATAAAAAACGTTATTTTAAGAGAAGTGTGCCCTTTGAGATTATGCATTATCACACTCAATATAAAGGAAATGCAGTTTGGCCAGCACAAAATATAATTAACACGATTTTTAAACCAAAGTTTATTTTAATAGATATTAAGTGAAAAATATAATTCTAACTAGAGGCCCGGTGAATGAAAATTGTGCACTCAGGGGGGTCCCTCAGCCCGGCCTGTGCTCTCTCGCAGTCCAGGAGCCCTCGGGGGATGTCCGACTGATGGCATAGGCCTGCTCCCCAGCAGTCAGACATCTTTAGCGCTGCCACAGAGGTGGGAGAGGCTCATCAGCCCTGAGCCTGGCTTCTGGCTGAGTGGCGCTCCCCCTGTGGGAGTACACTGACTACTAGAGGGCAACTCCTGCATTGAGTGTCTGCCCCCTGGTGGTCAGTGCTCATCATAGTGAGTGGCCTTAGCATATCATTAGCATATTATGGTTTGATTGGTTGAACGGATTACAGGATGACCAGACACTTAGCATATTAGGCTTTTATTATATAGGATATTTATCTTAAGACTGTAAGATTTTATACTACTGTATAATTAAATTAGAATCAAGACAAGGATGTTCCAATTCAATGCTATTTCCAACACAAGAGGAAATATAAAAAAGTGTTGGGGAAAAATTCCTTTAATTGACAACCTTATTTATTTACTAAGTTTATAATTGCTATAAAAATCCAAGAGGCTACAGGTACATAATTAGATAGAAGTTCAACAATGTTTTTGTAAATGAATATGTAAAAATTACTCTTCTGTACATCAGCAACAACTGATTAGAACTTATAATTGAAGTAGATTGAAATAAATAGCATGGATAAGACCAAACAAAAATAGGTATTTAAAGATAAATTAAATATATGCAGAGCCTACATAGAGAAAATTTTACTTATAGGACAAAAACTTCTTGAATAAATGGACAGCTTTCATATAAAAATTAAAATATTATGCATGTCAATTATCCAGAAATTGATTTATAAAAATTAAAATCCTAAAATGTTGTTTTCTTCTGGAATTCCCCATTGACTCTTCAGATTATATAGAAGTCCAAAGGATCAAGAATAATGAAGATGCTCTTACAAAAGAAGTTGAGTGGAAGTGTTGGTGCTAAACCCACTAGACATCAAGGCTTCAGACAGTGACTGAAATGGCATGCTATCCACACAGGTAAACGGACCAATGCAGCAAAACAGAGTCGCATATGACACAAGTGGTATCATAATTAGAAAGAATGGGCTGCACAATAAATCATTCCACTGAGACAGATGTATATCCATAAGGGAAAAAATGTGCTTCTTGCTGTTTCAAAGACCTTAATTTAGAGGTAAAATCTATGAAATATTTAGAATATTTTATTCCAGCAGAGACTTTTTAAATGAGCCACTGAGAGCACACCATAAAATAAACTGTTGTCAATTTGACTATATTGATAACTTGCAGCACCAACAGCTTTCCTAGAGACATACAGAAGACTGTTTACCTAAACCTAGAGGAACATACTCAAACAAAGAAACTTGTATAGGATGACTGTGCATTGTAGCATTGCTTGCAATGGTAAAAGATTGAAAATAAAAACCCAGTGTACATCAACAGAACAATAAACCGTAGTACCTATAATAATAAAAGTGTAATATGCTAATTAGACCAGATAGCCGAATGACCTTCAGGACGTCATTCCGGACGTCCTTCCTGACAAAGCCGCGGCAGTAGGGGCTGAGGCAGAGGCAGTTAGGGGCAATCAGGCAGGAAGGCAGAGGTTTAAGGGTGATCAGGCTGGTGAGTGGTTAGGGATGATCAGGCAGGCAGGCAGAGTGGTTAGGGGTGATCAGGCAGGCAGGCAGACGAGCAGTTAGGAGCCAGCAGTCTCGGATTCAGCCTAAATCAGCAGTTGGACATCCTCCAGATTGTGAGAGGGTGCAGTCCAGGCTGAGGAACCCCCCGCCCCCATGCAAGAATTTCTTGCACTGGGCCTCTAGTATTTATATAAACTGATGCCATTAAGCAAGTAAATGAATGTTAGCTAAATGTTAACATGGATCAGTGTCAAAAAGAAACTATTGAATGAAAAATCTAATGTAGAAAGATTATGTGCAGTGTGATATCATTTACATAAGAGTAATGCCAGGGGAAACAATGGCATATTATTTATGTTTCTTTACAGAATAACTTAAAAGTGTTAAAACATTCTTGGGCACATTAAACTGTAAATTTAAGACAGATTTTTTTTGGAAATGGAAGAAAGTTGAGTGGGAGTGAAAAAATGTTCAGATTTGATAGAGCTGTGGTTGGTTAATGGGTGTTATATTTATCTATATGTTTGAAATGTTTTCCTTAGAAATACTCAATATAACAAATTATTCCATCCTTAAAATGGATAATAAC
This sequence comes from Myotis lucifugus, assembly GCF_000147115.1. NCBI lineage: Eukaryota > Metazoa > Chordata > Mammalia > Chiroptera > Vespertilionidae > Myotis > Myotis lucifugus. Next base: position 716,624 of record NW_005871446.1, on the reverse strand, counting down.
TATTGCATAAGTTTCACAGCAAATGAAGTATTTCTTTTGAATTTAAGTATCACATTGTGCAATATCACTATATACTGAAAGGTAAAATCATATTGAGCATCATTAGATTCCCAGAATATGAGAGAAACACTAAAACCAAGACTTCACTGTGAGACTGACAGATTTAGATCTCTTACCCTAAACTCAGTCCATGGCATACCTGTATACTTATCATTAAGTAGGGTAGTATTTTTTCTTCTATTTAAAATTCATTCACTTATTCATGCATTTTCTCTCTGTCACTGTCACCATCACCATCATTCTTGCTCTTCCCTTCACATAGAGTTGGCAAATAGCTTGAATTATAAACACTGGGCTCATTTCTGTGTGCTCCAATTTACCAATGGTATTCCCAGATCCCATTCTTCATTCATTCAGGGTTAGAAATCTAAGCAAAGGGCACTTGAATGTCTTCTTTCATAATTTCCTTCCTTTCCCAATTACCTATCTTGAATGCAACATTTATTAAAACCCAATAGGATTGTGTAGCAGCTCTCAACAATTTGTGTTTCTGACACTAATGAGTACTGGGACTTTAGGTGCAAAGACAATAGAATTCATAGTTAACATATTTTAAAATTTATAACCCCTTTTCATTGTTTAAATAGACTTGTTGCATACCCTACCTGTACTAGCTTACATGCTCAAAAGTTCTTAGATGTTTTCATTAAACCCACAGTTTTTGCATTGTTGGTTTGACATTTAATCATTATATTTGCCCATTCTGGCTTGACAGGCTTTGTCATATACATATATGGATTTTTACATATAGGTACATATACATATTTATACGTGAGTATATGTGTTATTTTGAAGCAAAAGGAAAACGATTAAAATATGAGGTTCTATTATAAAAACATGTCATATTAGAAAAAAATGTTGATCTAACCTAACGTTCCTATATAATTGGACAGATAGACAAGATTCTATGTCAACATCTATTTTAACTCAGTACTTGGAATGTAATTATTAATTCATAGGGGCTGTAAATTATACTATTTTGCACAAGACACATCCTTCTTTAATTTATTAGGTCTTTAAATATTTTAAAACATCTCTTCAATCTACTCCTAGTCCCAAAACAACTCCAACTTCCACCAAAACAAAACAACAAAGACCCTTTTAATTTTCTAGTCTTTCAGTTTCAAAAGTCCCTGTTCATTCATCTTCAATCAGTCTTTTCCTTCTAAAGTTTATATCTCTGCATTAACTTTCTAACATTAAACTTGTTTCTAGTGGTTAAGATTATGGAGTAAGAACACCTGGATTTGAGTAGTGTTTCTGAATTTTTTTCTGCCTATGAAGTTAACCTCATTGAGTCTCAATTTTCTCAGCTATAGTATGGTGATAATAATACTCATACACTGCTATGTGAATTAAGTAATACCTTTAAACTTTTAGAATCGTGTTTAGCATTTAGTAAATAGTAAATTTTAGGTATTAAGTTGTCATATTCATACTAGGTTTTCCCATTATCACTGGAAAAAGAGGGTTTCTTTTATAATCTGCTATTATATTCATTGGAATCTGGAAAATTCACCAATATCAAAAGGAAACTTTCAGTAAATACTAAATAAGCAAGTAACAAATAGTATGTAAGTTCAAAGAGGTTTGAAGCTTGTCTGTTTTATTTACTGCTGAATGTCTAGTACCAAGAACAAATCTGAATTGAATGAATAAAATTTGAAAACTATAAAATAATAAGATTAAGAGAGAGAGACTACCTGGTTCTGAAATCCAAGTTCTGATGTCAATAGGATAAAATAAAAATGATCATATTGCCTACCTCGTGGGTCTGCTGCAATAAATCAGACAATACATGTAAAGCACTTTGAATGAGGCTTGGCATAAGTACTCAATAATTATGACCACCATCAACATTATGATTTATTATTAAATATTAAAGTAGCATCTATATATATAAAAGCCTAAGTGACCATCCGATCAGTAGCTATGATGTGAAGTGACCAACATGGGGTAGACAATCAACGCAGGAGCTGCCGAGCTGCGGTGACTTGGCAGCGGTGGTTCTCGGGTGATGCACTCCAGAACCAGAGAGGAGGGAGCCCGATTCTGGGGTGCGTCACACAAGAACCACCCTCTGGCAATCCGGGACCCCTCGGGTGATGTCAGAGAACCAGTTTCGGCCCAACCCCTGCAGGCCAGGCTGAGGGACCCCACTTGCCAGAGGGACCCCACTCACTCCCCAGATGCCATTTGAGCCCTAAGGTTGCCCCAGGTGCACTGTCCAGAGAGGGAGGTTGGCTCCAGGGCATGTTCAGCCCTTCTCACCCAGTCCCACCCTGCTGGCCACCTTCTAATTAATTTCCTTTCAATGTGCACGAATCCATGCACTGGGCCTCTAGTCTTCATATAAATGGGAAGGCTTCTAAAATAGCATTAGATAAATCCTCACTTGATCTCTAATGAACTATAGAGCTTAAGCATTTTGAATCAAGGGGGAAAAAGAATACAAAGGACCTATAAAAAACAATAGACTTCAGCTTGTCATGATGTAAGAACAGGGACTGGACATACCCTCCCACATTAAACGATTAAAGGACCACACAAAATATATAGAATGATGCTTTTCAGACATTGGACACAAGCTAGCGCAGGACAGTAATTCCCAAGAGAAAGAAAGCAAATGACTTGAGCCCTAATATTGCCCTAGCTTACCTCTGGAGTGTCTCCAGACTTCAGCGCAGGGAGGAAGAAATGCAGAGAATGGTGGCCTCTTGAGGTCAAAGGCAGAATTTGGGGACTGGAGAGGCCAAAGCAGCTAGATTCACCTACAGCTAAACCATACAATGTCTATAAGAAAATATGAGAAAAATGTTAAGTACAATAGGTTAGGCAAATATTAGACATGAGATTTATTAAGAAAAATAATTAAAAATAATAAATTGAATTTCATTATAATTAAAAACTTTTCCTTCAAAACACAATATTAAAATACACAGGCAAGCCATAGACTAAGAGCAAATGTTTACAAAATAGATAGCTACAAAGGGCTTCTTCACTTTAGATTTCACCTAAAATTTCAAATCCATTGCTTTCTTTTATTGGTTATCTTCTTATTATGAATTTTAAATATATATTTAATAGTTTAAGTTATACATTTAATATATAATTAACGTATTTATTATAATAATTACTTATTTAATTCAATAGCTATAAGATAATTATGTATTTGATTTATATTTGGTATAATTTATTATAATTATATTAATTAGAACAATTACAAGATAAGTATAGTAATTTATAATCTATTTAATATATAATAAATATTAGATGTATATATTTTAAATCTATAAAATACTATGACCAATAAAGAAGGCAAAAGATACCGATACTTCACCAAATGAATGACAAGTACATACATAGAAATGCTGAAGCTTAATCAAGATTCCTATGAAGCTACATTTCTTTGAGTCAGTGTGAGCTAAGAGGTGAGATGTGGCATGACAGATGCTGACACACATTCTGAGCAAACAAGAACCATTAATATGCCCATTTTTAACCATGACTAAGTAAAAGAATGAAGAAGCATAGTAACTTATCAAAGGTTACATGTTTACAAGTGGAAAACTTGATTCCAAGACTAATACACTTAGTAAAGTAAACTTCCTTTTCAAAAATCTTTGTTGAAAGTATTACAAATCTCCCCTTCCCCCCCCCCGCTACTGACCTCTTCTAACCCCTCCCCTTGACCCAAGGCCTTCACATCCCATTGTCTGTGTCCATTGGTTATGCATATGTGCATACAAGTTCTTTGATGTTTTCCACTCACCCACCTTCTCCTGCCTTCCCTCTGAGATTGTTCCATGCTTCTATGTCTCTGCATCTATTTTGTTCATCAGTTTACTTTGCTCATTAGATTCCACGTATGAGTGAGATCATGTGATACTTGTCTTTCTCTGACTGGTGTATTTTGCTTAGCATAATACTCTTCAGGTCCCTTTATGCTGTCTCAAAGGGTAAGAATCATTCTTTTTTTGTAACTGCATAGTATTCCATGGTGTAAATGTACCACAGCTTTTTATCCACTCATCTACTGATGGGCACTTGGGCTGTTTCTAGATCTTAGCTATTGTAAATTGTGCTGCTATGAATATAGGGGTGCATACATTCTTTCTGATTGGTGTTTTCGGTTTCTTAGGATATATTCCTAGAAGTGGAATCACTGGGTCAAATTACAGTTCCATATTTAATTTTTTGAGGAAACTCCATACTGTTTTCCATAGTGGCTACATAAGTCTGCATTCCCACCAGAAGTGTACTAAGGTTACCTTTTCTCTACATCCTCACCAGCACTTGTCATTTGTTTATTTGTTGATGGTAGCCATTCTGACAGGTGTGAGATGGTACCTCATTGTTGTTTTAATTTGAATCTCTCTGATGACCAGTGACTTTTAGCATATTTTCCTATTCCTCTTGGTGTTCTGTATGTTCCCTTTGGAGAAGTGTCAGTAAGGTCCTTTGCCCATTTTTTAATTAGATTGTCTGTGTTCCTTTTCTTAAGTTGTATGAGTTCCTTATACATTCTGGAAATTAACCCCTTATCAATTTATCATTGCCAATTATGTTCTCTCATGCAGTGGGTTCCTTTTTCTTTTAGTTGATAGTTTCTTTTGCTGTGCAGAAGCTTTTTATTTTGATGTAGCCACATTTGTTTATTTTCCCCTTAGTTTCCTTTACCTTTAGAGATGTATCTATAAACATATTGCTATGAGAGATGTCTGAGATTTTCCTGCCTGTGGCTTCTTCTAGGATTTTTATTGTTTCATGACTTACATGTAAGTCTTGTACTCATGTTGAGTTGATTCTTGTGTATGGTGTAAGTTGGTGGTCGAGTTTCAGTTTTTTTGCATGTATCTGTCCAATTTTCCCAGCACCAAATATTGAAGAGACTGTTGTGACTCCACTGTATATGCTTGCCTCCTTTGTCAAATATTAATTGGGTGTAATGGCTTGAATCGATTTCTGGGGTCTCCGTTCTTTTCCACTGGTCTATGTGTCTGTTCTTGTGCCAGTACCAGGCTGTTTTAATTACAGTGGCTTTGTAATATAACTTGGATATCTGGTATTGTGATCCCTCCAACTTTGTCCTTCTTTCTCAAGATTGCTATGGCTATTCAGGGTCTTTTTTTGGTTCCATATAAATTTTTGGAGTATATTGTTCTAGATCTGTGAAGTATGATGTTGGTATTTTAATAGGGATTGTACTGAATCTGCAGATTGCTTTGGGTAGTATGAGTGTTTTAATGACGTTAATTCTACCAATCCATGAACACGGTATATTTTTCCACTTGTTTATATCTTCCTCTATCTCTTTTTTCAATGTCCTGTGGTTTTCTGAATATAAGTCTTTTACCTCCTTGGTTAAGTTTATTCCTAAGTATCTTAATATTTTTGGTTGTAATGGTAAATGTGATTGTTTGTTTAGTTTCTCTTTCTGAGAATTCATTATTGGTGTATAGAAAAGCCATTGATTTTGGGGTATTGATTTTGTATCCTGCTACATTGCCAAATTTATTTATTAAATCTAATAGTTTTTTGATGGAGTCTTTACAGTTTTCTATGTCCAATATCATGTTATCTGTGAATAATGAGAGTTTTACTTTATTCTTTCCAATTTAGATGCCTTTTATTTCTTCTTGTCTGAATGCTGTGGCTAGCCCTTCCAGTACTATCCTATCTAATAGAGGGGAATATGCTAATTGACCCTCATGCCATCACAAAGATGACGGCACCCACAGCCAATAAGGAGGGAATATGCTAATTGACTGCCACACCCTCAGAGATGGTGGCGCCCAGAGTCACAAGATGGTGGCACCCAGTCCCCTTAGCCCTGCTGGGGTGGAAGGCATGCCTGCCTCTGGAGTCCCCCAGTCCCCTCAGCCCCTCAGCTGCCCAGGGCCTCCCAAGGCTCAGGTAACCAGGGCCGGCTGAGGTTTGCGCTGCTGGCAGTGGCAGCCAGCAGAGGTGTGATGGGGTGTCACCTTCCCCTGATTGCTGGGTCACCTCCCGCCTCTGAGGGCTTCCAGACTATGAGAGGGGGCAGGCCAGGCTGAGGGATCCCCCCTCCAGTGCATCCTGCACTAGGCCTCTAGTGTTGAATAAGAGTGGTGAAAGTGGACACCCCTAACTTGTTCCTGTCCTTAGGGGAAATGGTTTTAGATTTTTCCCACTGAGTATGATGTTGCCTGTAGCTTTGTCATAAAAGGCCTTTATTGTGTTGACGTATGGTCCCTCTATTTCCACTTTGCTAAGAGTTTTTACTAAAAGTGCATGTTGGAGAGGAGAGACCAAGATGGCGGTGTAGGTAAACACCGGAGACTGCTGCCACATACAACCATTTCAAAAATACAACTAAAAGATGGAACGGACATCACCCAGAACCACAGGAAGGCTGGCTGAAGAGAGACTCTACAACTAGAAGGAAAGAGAACAGCAAACCGAGGCTCAGAGGAGGCGCAGTGTGGAAAATACAAAGGTACCGAGGTGCGCGCGAAAGCGGGCTGGTGGCTGAGGGCGCGGTTGTCGTTTCGGTCGGGAGTGAGTCTCAGACTCTGGGCTCCAGATCCGGGCGAGTCTCTAGGGACCCAGACTCAAACGGGAGAAGCGGGATTATCCGGCATCAGTTGGAACCTGAGGGCAGCTTTCTCTCCGAGGTTTGCAGCGGCTGCCGGGGTTCTGAGAAGCAGAGCCTCTGGGAACGGGACTGAGAGCGGCCATAACTGCTCCCTCCGCCCGCCCTGTTGATCCCGCCCCGCCCAAGCCCTGCGCACAGCCATTTGCCGGATCGCCTCAGGCAAAGGCTAGATTAGCACCTCCCAGAGGACAGAAGTTTTCCACACAGCTGATTCTCGCAGCCAGTCAGCCTGGTGGTCAAATCCCTCTAGTATTAACTACAACAATCTGGGCTTAACTAGAACAAGACTGCGCACAAAGACCACAAGGGGGTGCACCAAGAAGGCATAAAAAATGCGGAGACAAAAAAACATGACAGAAATGGAGGATATGGAGCTAAAAATCGCAATTTTGAGGGTTTGCAAAAAACTCGAGGAGAGCCTCACGAAAATTAATGAGACCCTCAATGCTACGATAAAGAAACTAGAAATTAAGCATACACGGACTGATATAAAGAATATTATACCCAATAGCAGACCAGAGGAGCGCAAGAATCAAGTCAAAGATTTGAAATACGAAGAAGCAAAAAACACCCAACCAGAAAAGCAAAATGAAAAAAGAATCCGAAAATACGAAGATAGTGTAAGGACCCTCTGGGACAGCTTCAAGCGCACTAATATCAGAATAATAGGGGTGCCAGAAAATGAGAGACAGCAAGATATTGAAAACCTATTTGAAGAAATAATGGCAGAAAACTTCCCCCACCTGGTGAAAGAAATGGACTTACAGGTCCAAGAAGCGAAGAGAACCCCAAACAAAAGGAATCCAAAGAGGACCACACCAAGACACATCATCATTAAAATGCCAAGAGCAAAAGACAAAGAGAGAATCTTAAAAGCAGCAAGAGAAAGAGACTCAATTACCTACAAGGGAATACCCATAGGACTGTGACTGTCAGCTGACAGAAACTTTGCAGGCCAGAAGGGAATGGCAAGAAATATTCAAAGTACTGAATACCAAGAACCTACAACCAAGATTACTTTATCCAGCAAAGCTATCATTCAGAATTGAAGGTCAGATAAAGAGCTTCACAGATAAGGAAAAGCTAAAGGACTTCATCACCACTAAACCAGTATTATACGAAATGCTGAAAGGTTTCCTTTAAGAAAAGGAAGAAGAAAAAGGTAAAGATACAAATTGTGAACAACAAACATGCATCTATCAACAAGTGAATCTAAGAATCAAGTGAATAAATAATCTGATGTACAGAATGAACTGGTGATTACAATGAATCAGGGACATAGAAGGGGAATGGACTGACTATTCTTGGGGGGGGCGGGGAAAGGGGAATGGGAGATGCGGGAAGAGAATGGACAAAAATCGTGCACCTATGGATGAAGACAGTGGGTGGGGAGTGAGGGCGGAGGGTGGGGCGGGAACTGGGAGAAGGGGAGTTATGGGAAAAAAAGAGGAACAAATGTAATCAGAACAATAAAGATTTAATTTAAAAAAATAAAAAATAAAAAAAATAAAAGGATTAGATAATTCTTAAAAAAAAAAATAAATAAATAAATAAAAATGCATGTTGGATTTTGTTGAATGCTTTTTCTGTGTCTACTGATATGATCATGTGATTTTTGTCTTTCAGTTTGTTTTTGTGATATATCACGTTTATTGATTTACAAATATGTTTTTCAATAAGGATTTTCGTACAAACCTTTATATGTCTGTGTTGTCAGTCGTTTCTTCTCCACTTTTGTTTCTGATTTTATTTACTTGGGTCCTCTCTCTTTGTTTCTTGATGAGCATGGCTAACAGTTCATAAATCTTGTTTATCTTTTCAAAAGAATCAGCTCTTGGTTTCATTGATTTTTGATATTGTTTTTTTAGTCTCTATATCACTTATAAGAAAGTTAACTTCTTATCCACTCTTTCCTGGAACTATTTATGAATATTATTCATTCCCCCATGAAAATATTTATCCTATATAATAAAGAGCTAATATGCTAATTAGACCGAACAGCAGATCGACCGTCGGGACGACCTTCTAGATGAAGTCAGGGCTCCAAGGACCTAATCTCTTGCATGATTTTCATGCATAGGGCCCCTAGTTATCTATGTTAGTAAAACACAGATAATGCTCCTAAAGCTAAAATTCTCCTTGACCACCACTCTCATATGCTCCAAATTTTTTGATTACTCCCATTCATATATACATATGGGAGGGTCTTGGATTCAATTCTGATCAAGGGTGCATACCTCAGTTTCAGGCGCCATCTACGGCCAGGTTGGGGCACATGCGGAAGGCAACCAATCCATGTGTATTATGATTATTCATATATATATATATATGTATTTTCAATTTAACTATTTTAAAATTTGCTGTAATATATAGCTTATGAATTCTTTTTTGTGTACATGTATGAGATATTTTTTTTCAGAACCACACCAAGAAGTAAAACAGCTGTGTGCAAGGATATGTTCGTCAGCTAAATGGAACACAAACAACCTGATTAATCTTTACACTATTACTAGCTCCCTAAATCTCTAAATGACAAATAATGTACACATGATAACATTCACATACCATATCTTTGTCTCACTTAAAATACATTTTAGAAACTTTATGTAGAGTTATACAACTCAAGAGACAAATGAATAAAGTTAACATGTCTTCTGTGTAATACTAAATTTGATTTCTAAGCAAGTATGTGTTAATACTCTGCTAACCCACCTTAAAATGATGAGAAAAAAGTAGAAAGTCAGTCTAAATAGCAGTAATTCAGCTAATGAATTCACTATTATCCTGGAATAATCTATTGTCAATTTTAAGTAGCCAACCTTCATTTGTGCTTGAAGACTAATATTCACAGAAGATGGGCAGTAACCTTACAAGTTATTGTGTCCTCCAAACAACAGACTGCAGGGGAGCAGAAATTACACATGAATGTATTATCTAATTATATGCGAAAGGGAGATAGTGATGATTACAAGCAGACTGTGCTCAATGCAGTGAATTCCAGCCTACCTTTGTCTATCAAGCAACATTTCTAATGTCTGCTATTCTGTGCATCAAGAGAAAGGAATGGTTGTTGTTTTTTTCATTTTTTACTTGACTGAGTTAATCATCATGAAATGTATCTTAAGGAACTATTAGGAATAAACTTAAAACCAAGAAGGAATAGTATCCAGTAATTCCTCAAGTTCATTTCCCCATTAAGTGCATACAGAAATGCATTATTGTAATTACATTTTACATTGTTATAAAGCCCTAAATAAAATATTTGTTAACTGGTTATCTGACTAACTGTCTGGATCACTTCTCACCATTCCTTCTGATACATGGTGGATTTTAATGTTAGAGAATGCCCAAACAGAGAGTAGAGAAGGAATATATATATATATATCTGTGTTACTAACTGGTAAATGTTATCTGCAGACCTTCTCCTTTAAATTGCTAATACTGAATTACATAAGGCCCAGGGTCCTGCCCATTTAATTACTGCAAGTACCTAAAAGATATTGTTATAAAACAATGATCCCTGTAACACAGCCTTGTGGCTGAGGAATTGAGAATGATATTAACATGTTCAAGTTCACGATTTCTGTTTATCCAATGCGCCTAAGAGCCAAGTCTGAGGCAAAGACAAGCGGCATCCAAAACAAGAGAAGATAGGAATTCATTCTTATGTGTTCTTTCAAAATAAAATGAGATATCTTTGTTGAGATCCCACCTCCACCCCCTCCTCGAAAAAAAAGTGGAGAATTTTATTCTATGTGGAAGAGTGTTATTCCCCCCCCCCAATATAATTCATTTTTTGAAGTTTGTGGCTCAACACATTTATTTCATTATTTTGGACACGCTGAAGTGCAAGACCCAAATATATGTCCTTCTCTCAACATCTGCAGAAAATCTTATATGTGCATGCTGTATATGAGTATGACATTTATTTTTATTTTCTACTTACATTGTTTTCTTATGTCCTTGGCAGAATCTCTCATTATCATTATCATTTTAAATTCTAATTATCTATCTCTGAAGAATTATAAGTCATTTCTGGAATATAACTAGTACTATAATGTATAGTGTGGTATATTGTATGATTTACCCTAATTTTTCACTCTTTCCTGTATGTGACTTTGTCATGTGACTTTGGATTTCCTTCCCTAGACTTTGGGTTCAATCTTGTGTCTTGCTTTGGCCAATAGATTGAGGCAGATATAAATTATGTCAGTTCAGAGCCTGGACATTAAGAAGTTTTATCCAGACCCAGTCAGCTTAGCTCAATGAATAGAGCATTGGCCTGTGGACAGAAGGGTCTTAGATTCAATTCTGATCAAGGGTGCATACCTCAGTTTCAGGCTCCATCTACGGCCAGGTTGGGGCACATGCGGAAGGCAACCATGTGTCTCTTTCACACTGATGTTTCTCTCTCTCTGTCTCCCTCTCCCTTCCATGCTCTCTAAAAATCACTGGAAAAAAATATCCTTGGGTGAGGATTAACAAAACAAACTAACAAAAAAGAAGACATGTTATCCATTTTGACATGCAGTCTTTTGCACTGACATTGTTATTGGAAGGATATTCATGGGTAACAAAGATGAAGAACTAGTTCATGAAACAAAACCTCTAGCTGTTGTAGCCTAGATTAGCTGAGCCAGCGTTGTATGAGACAATCCCACTGAGATCACAGAGATACATCAGCCCCCAACTAAATAAGATCCCCTTCTTATACCCAATGTGAGTGAACTAAATGAATTGCTGAATTCCATTGAGATTTTTGTAACTTTGTTACACAGCAATAATGTAGCAATAGTTAACCAATGAATATAGCAGGTGTGGGCCTTTTTGTGTGTGTATCTCCCTAAATTGGCTTGCTTTTTTTTTTTTAATCCTCACTCAAGGATATTTTTAACATTGGTTTTTTGTTTGTTTGTTTTTAGAGAGAGGAAAAGAAGGAGAGGAAGGGACTATAGAGAGAGAAACATTGACATGAGAAAGACACATCAATTGGTTGCCTTCGCACATGCCCCAATAGGGACTGGGACAAACCTGCAACCAAGGTAAATGCCCTTGACCAGGAATTGAACCCAAGACTGGCTTGCCATTTTTAATTTTGTTTCCCATGGGGGATTATGGGTCACCCATTGCCACCTAAAACAGAGCTGAAATATTAATGAATATTAATCTATGAATAAATGGATTTTGTTACTGATGAGAAATTCAAGACTTTGGTTCAAAGATTAACTCCAGAGTCTATCATCCGCATGACACTGTGATTTTGAGTAACCTTTCATCACTGTGCCTTTCATTTTTATTAACAAGAGGTGGTATTTGACCTCAAGCCCAGCTCAGGGTCCTCAACAAAGCCATGGGATATGATCAACTAATGATATGTCATGAACACAAGGCTGAAAGAAAGAAGTGGGATATTTTCCAGGTACTTGCCTTCCCTCTTCTAAATCGAACATGAACCGTCACCTATTTCCTTATTCATGTTTATGACGAACAACACAAAATTGCCACACCCCTTATTACTTAAAGATTTTTATTGAAATATAACATAATTTTATAAATAAATTCATTAACATCTATACAAGCACCTGATTTAGAACCCTAGTCTGATAGTATGTTCCTCAAAGATGATTTCAACCATTGCTCTTATTTTACATGAGAATACTGAGAATGCAAAATATCCAATAGTTATTTCATGGTGATATATTTATATGGCAGCAAAAGCCAAACTAGAAATCTCCTCTTTATCACTGCTCCAACACTAACCAGGAGGCCTCTCTAAATCTTTTGTGGCCTATAAGTCATTTCCAAAATTTTACTAACTTCTGCTTTATAGAGCCTCTGTCTTAATTCATAGCCTTTTTTCAACAGTAATAATACAGAAAAGAAAAGGATTTTACACATTTGGGAAATAAACTCACAGTTAAGCATCAAGCCCATATTTTCCACATTACTGAATATGAAAAAGCAAAGACTGTAAAAAGTGAAAGTATCTTTCAATGTTTTAATTAAAATTCCAAGTATCTCATCGCCTGTTTTTTTCTTTAGGCCACTCGTTAAAGCATATGTAAATTTTACTTCAAATATAACTCTTGGTTTGAGTTTCTAGAGAAAGAGGATATAGAAGAATCCCATATGAGCTTAAATTTATGATTTCTCCATGAGGAAAAAATAGGTCCTGAATTTTTTAATAAAGGTATGCAGTAAGAGAGCCTCTTAGAATGACTTTAGCTGTGAAATCATTAAAAAGAAAAATGAGTTGTTACAGATTTTGGAATAAAGAGGAGCAAAAAGGATTAATTAGCAGTATCACAACACCTCACCCAGTATATGGTTCTTGAACTTTGTTAATTGAAAAATTAGGTTCATGTCTCCACTTGATTCAGTGCTGACTTAATGTGACAAATAAATTTATTGTTAATGAGATGTGAAGATAACCCCCGGGGAGGTGAAGCAATGTGAACAGCCAGCCTGTCAGGGAGCTTCATTGCCTTCAAGATACAGAAAGACAACTCAAACAGAGAGGACACAGAATCAGATGGGATGCCTGACTGAGGGAGGTAATGGTGCATCAAACAAGGGTCAAAGCAACACCACAAGTCCGAGTATGCGTGTAAGAACACTTGTTTTCAGGTGTTAGACTCCCAAAAGTGTTTTGGCTTGCCAGCTAGAGTTTTCTGGTTATATTTGTATCAGACCATGGTTTCCTGGTTAATTCTAACTGAATTTGTATCCCTCCCTGCAAAATCTGTGACTGTGTTTGCTTACACAGGCACGTGCAGCACAAATGGATACCAGTCCATCTTTATCCTCTTTACGTCTGCAATACACCATTTCTATTGATATGATACTAACTGCATAGATCTGATACGCGAAAGGTCCATTCTTTCACTCCCTGGCCACCATCTGGAGCTACCAACAAAGTCAGCTATCCTATAGATTAACTCTTGATAGCCCAGGAATGTAGACTAGAAAATAATGAAGGATTCACAGTAATTCAGGGCCAATATTGGAAAAGCAGTGTAAGTAAAATCCAATAGGATTTTTAAAATACCCAGTATTTGCCCAATGCTGTGTTGGGTGCTTTAAATAGAAAGGTGAATACAGTACAATATCCAAAGAGTTTATAATCCAGTAAGGAGATATCATCCGCTGTCCTGATGGTGCATCAGTAGGGTTGGTTTGACATATGAAGAGTGGAAAACCATTAAATTAATAGTTAGAGAGGTTCCTGGGGGAGGATGAAGCAAGATTTTCATCCTCCCCTAAATTTACTGGCAGTGGCAAGACAAGGAGTAATAGGTGTAGGTTAACCACCTAACTTTTACAGCTGGTCCTAAGGATCTGAGACTGTTATGTATATTACTGGCCCGTAAATTGCATTCATTTTCCCTGCCTTCTCAGTCATGGAGAAAGTAAGTTATCCCTACTTTAACTCGTTCTGCAGACACTTCTTTTTTAAAAAATATATTTTTATTGATTTCAGAGAGGAAGGGGGAGGAAGAGAGAGATAGAAACATCAATGATGGGAGAGAATCGCTAATTGACTGTCTCCTGCATGCCCCTTACTGAGGATTGAGTCCACCACAATCTGGGCATGTGACCTTGACCAGAATTGAACCCAGGACCGACATTCTATCCACTGAGCCAAACCAGCTAGGGCTGCAGATACTTATTCAATTGATCTGTGATTGCCTTCTCCTTAAGTATATTTTAAAATCATATTTAATTTTTAAAAATTGCAAAATATATATTTATTATGCAATATTTGGACTACAAAAAAGAAGAAAATAGAAAGGATTCATAATTCTAATACTCAACGAAAATAAATTTTGACATATTCTTATTCGTTCGGTCATTCATTTTATATTTTCAACAAATATTACTAAGAGCTTACTCTTTGCTCCATATGATGGATTTCTCCCCTATATAAATATACATAGAAAAAGTACTTTTCACAAAACTTATTGTACTCTCTGTTATATATGCTTATATTTTCACTTTTCAGCATGTGATAAATATTTTATATGTCATTAAACATTCTTTGCTACATTTAATTAAAAATTCAGGGTCTTATGTTAGCATACCCCTTCACAGGGTATTGTCGAGCATGGAATGGCTCTGCCTACAGACATCATTTTCAATGTCTAAATCTACAAGGAGCAAAGCTGAAAATACCTTCATGAAATTAGGCGGAAGCTCCTTGAGATCAAGGATTGTGCATCATATCTTCTTTTGTCTCCTACAGTGTGACATACAGAACTAAGTATGTAAAAATTAATATACAAAACTAAAAGACTACCTATTTGTCATTTAATTAATCATCCTACTACTTCATAGTATTTATATTATCTTGTATCTATAAGTTATTATCACAGATAATATTGATTTAATACAATTGAAACGGGAAAGTTGAACTGGAACCTGTGATGTTCCTCTGGGCAGGATGATTCCCAGATCCTTGTCGGGTGGCGAGGAAGAATGAAGCCATGGAAAAAAGGTGGTATAGTAGAAGATGGAAATTTATTGAGAAACAAGCACAGATTCCCATGTGGGGAGGGGGAGAGAGTCCCACTAAGTCCCTTTTCCCATGATTTATAAAGGCTGCAGTTTTTGTGTCCTGATATCCCTTCTGATTGGTCAGTATCCCCTTCGATGGGTCAATGTAGCAAATCCAGAGCTCAAACCTCAGGTGAGGTAGTGAGGTTCTTCTCTCCTTCTCCCTTATTGTTCTCCTATGCCCTTTGGGCTTTCCTCCTCCCTCTCTGAATGAGGGGCTCCCTTCCCTTTACTCTGTGAATGTGGACCTTCTGCAGCTCCCAGCTCCCTTATCCTCTGCATTTCAGCTGCACTCATTATTTAGTTTGGCAAACTAAATGCTAAAGTCTGATAGATTAAAGAAACAAATTTGGTATATTTTCATGAGTGATTATTCAGATCTCATATTTACCTTCTAAATACACACACACAAAAAAAACATCAACAATGTTTGCTCAGTGCATAGAGTGTCGGCCTGCGGACTGAAGAGTCCCAGGTTCGATTCCAGTTAAGGGCACATGCCTGGGTTTCAGGCTCCATCCCCAGTAGGGGTGTGCAGGAGGCAGCGGATCAATGATTCTCATCATTGATGTTTCTCTCTCTCTCTCTCTCCCCTCTCCATTCCCCTCTGAAATCAATATATATATATATATATATATATATATATATATATATATTCAACAATGTTTAATCATGTTGCAGTTAATACTGTAACTTTGTATTAGTGCCTTTTATATTTTTGGGATGGTAAAGAGAAGACCACAAATAATATCATTATACCTGAAAAAGAGCAATTACAACTTTATTGCATGTCAATTTAACAATACTAGTACATACTATTTTTTCCATCTTACATGCTTAAGTGCAGTTCAGTAGTGTTAAATGTATTCAAAGTGATATTCAGAATCAGATTTGCTCATGGTCTCAGAGGATGGTCCATGTAACATTGACTTTCTTTGTCTTTGTGATTTTTCTAAGAATATGAAAAATATAAGTGAGTAAATTTGTTTCTAATAATTTTTAATTTGACTTTAAAAATTAATAATGAAAATAAAAGAAGGCTCATGGATCTAAAATTTCAATTCGCTTATCCTGAATTTGAAAAATATATATTTTGAAGAAGAAAAATAGTTATCTCTTACCAAAAGAACAGTTAAGGAAATTTTGAGAGTAGAGCCAAGAAAATATTTCGTGTATTCTGTAAAATTCCTAAACATCAATAAAGACAGCGCTGCCCTTCGGAAAAAAAAAAAAATCCTAAACATCATCTAATTGGCTTCAGGGGAGGGTGGGTGGGTGGGAAGAGATCAACCAAAAATCTTGTATGCATATATGCATAACCCATGGACACAGACAATAGGGTGGTGAAGGCCTGGGGTGGGGGACAGGAGGGCTAGAGGAGGTCAATGGGGAAAACAGAGGACATATGTAATACTTTCAGCAATAAATATTTTTTATAATTACAAAAAAGATTAAAAACATAAAATAAAATAAAACTAATGTAAGGACAAGACTTTTATGGCTGGAAAAGCATTCCATCTTTTAAGTTTCTAAAAGAGTAAGCCTTATTTAGGTGATGCATCATATGCAGATGGATACAGATATGAATAGATATAGATATCAATACATTATATTAGTTCTACTCATATTAAATAATCGTAGCAATCTGGGGAGAAGCAATAAACCAGCCTACCAGAAAACAGCTTCACATCCTGATGAATGTAGGCTCAAGTCAAATTTTTTATTAGATTCCTGACCTCATTCGTGGTGTCATTTAGAAATCCTTCCCAAATTCCTGCCTCCTCAAAAACCTCCTCCCAGTTTACCCCAGAATTGAGCTAATTGACATGATCTGACTTTAATTAAGGGGAACTCAGTTTCATGTTTTTGTTTGTTTGTTGCCCTCTGATGCTGTTATCTTGAAGCTCATCCACTTGGCAAGGCAAGTGTTAGCAATTTGCACAATGAAACTTGGGCGGAGCCTTTTTATCTACTTGACTGCTTGCTTTCTCCTAGAATAGATACTAGTGGACACTTACCTACCTTCACTCCAGTGGCAAACTTAAAAAACTGAACCCATTGTTTCGTTTGTATTCTCTCACTTTTGAATCTTCTGTTTGACTTATTTTTCATTTCCTGGAAAAAAAAATATAGTACAAACAAAACATTTTCCTCATGTGCATAGTTTTCTTAATTCATTGGTTTAATTCATTCATGTAGCTAACCTTTAGGTCAGTGGTTCTGAACCTGTGGGTTGCGACCCCTTTGGGGGTCGAATGACCCTTTCACAGGGATCGCCTAAGACCATCAGAAAACACATATATAATTACATATTGTTTTGTGATTAACCACTATGCTTTAATTATGTTCAATTTGTAACAATGAAATTGGGGGTTACAACAACATGAGGAACTGTATTAAAGGGTCGCGGCATTAGGAAGGTTGAGAACCACTGCTTTAGGTCTTTTCTTTCTCTACAGAATAGAGAGAAATAGATTTCTCTAATCAATGCATTGCCATCGCATGATCAGTACTGAGAGCTATTTTCAAATCCTCCACTCATATACTTTCTTAAATCTGTTCTCCCACCAAAATGGTATGATAATATGTATTCCTATAGTCTTCTAGAACCACGTATTTTCAAACTTTTTAAAATTTGGCAATCTGATAAATTTTAAAAAATAGTATTTCATTGTTTAATATAAATTTTTTTAATTACCAGGGAAATTTATGTTTCATATATTTCTTTCTTGGGGGGGGGTCATTTTTACTTTTATCAAAATTATTTTCCATTCTTCGCTTATTTTTCTAATAGTTTATATTTTTCTTAATGATTTTATACACTTATTATAAATAAAGAAATTAGATCTTTGTAATTTTAAGAAAATAAGTAACTGTGACAAATTTCAGGGGTTGGGTTTTTTCTGGAATGGAGAAAGGCTTTTATAAATGTAGATTCAGTTCCTCATTAAAATGTTTTTTTTCTAATGTAGCCTTAAATACCTTTTTCTCCTATTTTATAGTGCTTTCTTTTTTTATTTCAAGGCCATTAAAAATTCTCATAATTATCTGTCTTTGTCTCCATAATGATTATCTTATCTTTGTATCTAATACCTATTATGCTTACTCTTTAGCTTTTCCCTCTCTGAATTAGGTGTAATTATCTCCAGAGTTGCCTTTTATGAAGTTAACGTTCACCTGTTCCTATTCTGTTCCTTGATCTTTGTAAATTTTCAGTTAGTCCTGTATGTATTGTTTGAATCCTTTTAGCAAGGCAAGGGTTTACATCTCTATTTTCATCTTATTCTGCACACAGGCATGTGCATATGTGGGCACACACACACGACACACACACACACACACACACACACACACTCTAATAAAAGTTCTCGTTTTATTTAATTCATGTAATCTTTAATAACATAAAGTAGCCCCCAAAGATTTTCTTTTTTTGTTTGTTTTGTATCTGTTTTGTTTGAGGGGTGTGTCTAATTTCTCTCAGAGTTGACCATTCTTCGGTCTTTGGCTTGCCTTGTTGTTGTTTTGTTTTGTTTTTTAAATCAGATTATGTTACGATATGTTTATGTAGTTTTTATATTTCTGTTTTTTCTTTGACAATGAAAATAACTTTACCAATGTGTAAAAATACAGTCTTAAATGGTTAAATATAAATCAATACAATGAATAAGAAGAAAATTTATGATGTATATGTTCACTATCAGAAATAATATACTAAAGAAAAATCTTTATTCCTAATATCAAGATTAAAACCATGTAATATTTTGGTCAAGTTTTAATTCTAGGGACACCTGAAATGGTCCAGCTTTAACCCATAGAACACTATGGGCAACACCTGAATTAATCCTTCTGCTGCATATTGTGGATACTGGCATCTTAAAATGAAATATTTATAGGCTCTGGAGTAAAGCTGCCAAGGTTAGAATACTGTCTCTCATGTACTAGGAATGTGAACTTAACTTAGGCAAGTTATTTAATCTCCCCCTGCCTCTGTCACCTCACTTATGAAATGGAAATAGTATTACACATATGGTTTGGGGTTATTATGATCTATAATGATAAAAGTCTAATATGATAATTAGACCAGACGTCCTTCCTGGGTTCCGGGTGCCTGCCGGTGGCTGGGGGAAGCCTGGTTCCCAGGTGCCAGATGGAAGCCGGTGCTGGCAGCCAGGAGAAGGAAGGCCTACCCTTGCACAAATTTCATGCATCGGGCCTCTAGTGTTTAAATAAGTTCCCACATGACTAGACATGGAATGTGCCTGGAACATATATATGTTATAGGAGTGTTTGCTGTTGTTGATATTATAATAATTATTATCATTATCCATTCTGCAAGTTTTTTTCTGAATATATTTTGGGGCTCTGTTGTTAGATGAATATCCTATATAATAAAAGGGTAATATGCAAACTGACCCTAACAGCAGAACGACTGGGAATGACTGGTCACTATGACACACACTGACCACCAGGGGGCAGGCGCTCAATGCAGGAGTTGCCCCCTGGTGGTCAATATGCTCCCACAGGGGGAGCTCTGCTCAGCCACAAGTCAGGCTGACGGCTGCCAGTACAGTGGTGGTGGTGGGAGCCTCTCCTGCCTCCTCAGAAGCACTAAGGTTGTTCGACTGCAGCTTAGGCCTGCTCCCCGCTGGCAAGTGGACATCCTCCAAGGGCTGCCGGGCTGCCAGAGGGATGTCTGACCGCCAGCTTAGGCCCGATCCCCCCAGGGAGCGGGCCTAAGCCAGCAGGTGAACATCCTCCGAGGGGTTCCAGACTGCGAGAGGGCACAGGCCGGGCTGAGGGGAACCCCCCCCTCCCGAGTGCACAAGTTTTTGTGCACCAGGCCTCTAGTATGTTTATAAATGTTATATATTCATGACAGATTGACCATTTTATCATAATAAAATTACTTTTTATGTTTCTAGTAACAATTTTTGTCTTAAAGTCTATTTTGTTTCATAGGTTGCATGTATATAAACATATATTTATCCTGCCTTTATTGTGTCTTTGAATATTAAGTGAGTCTCTTATCAACAGCATATACCTGGATCATATATTTCAGTACATTCTGCCAATCTCTTTTTTTGATTAGAGAGTTTAAATTGTTCATATTTAATGTAATTTCTAATAAGGCAGAATATAATTCTGTCATTTAACTGTTTGTTTTCTAAATGCCATATATTTTTTGCTACTCAATTTCTCTGCTATTGCTTTTTTTTCCATTAAATGTATATTTTCTGATGAACTATTTTTATTATCTTATCTTTTTGCTACCATACTTATTTAAGTTATTAACGGTTGTCCTAGTAATTATGATTAACATTATAATGTATAACAATTTAGTTCAAATTTGTACTAACTTAATTTCAATAGTATAGGAAAGCTTTCCTGTATATGGGCTATTCTTTGTTTCTTTGCATGTTTCTTTAAAAAAAACAAACAAATAAAAAACTGGACATCTCCAGGCAGTTAAGTTAGTGGTCAGATAATGATCAGACATATTTCTTTAAATACTTGAAACCAATAAATCTCCCAGTCTTTGAAACCACTAAAATTCCCTTGGGTTCGGTGTATGTTGGCATGTTCCTTTAACAGTTTACAACTTTGTATTTCACAGCATCAAGGTCAAGCCAAAGGTGAAATTCCCGGGTCTTTACAGCCCTGGGCATTGGAATGGTCTTCTAGGTTCCCAGGAATATGCTCGAGGTTTTCAAAGTCCCATGGACACCTTATTTCCGTTTATGCTCTGAAGTTGGTCTGTCATTTGCTCTGAATGTTACACCCCACCCCCATCTCCAGTGCTAGCAAGAGGCTGTTAACACTGGGGAAGTTCTATCAGGTTAAACAAAGGTCAGCATTTTAGTGGGATTTCCCAGGGAAGGACTAGAAAGGTCAACCCATGACCGTTGTTTGGGCAGGAGTCTTTGAAAGGGCTCCCGGTCCTGCCACCTCTGGACCTGGAAATGGAGGCTGCTGGTTTTCAGGGCGACCCCGCAGCTGTGGAACAGAGGAGAGTGTCAGGGTGAGTTTCTACACCACAATGCCTGCTGTCCTCTGCGATTCTGGCATTTTTCTTGAATAAACACATTCCCAAGGTGCTACCAGCCTTTGGTTCACTTTCAGAGTTTTGAAAATTTTAATCTTGACCTATTTGGCAGTGGTCTTGTTGTTTTTGTGGAGGGTGAATTTTCAGTGGTTCTCACAAAGACTGCCATTTCCAGCTGTCACTCTCTTCTGATGAGGATTTTGATAAGCCTTGAGTCACGGGTACACACAGCCTGGATAACGGAGCACAGGCCTCGGGGAAAGTCCTGTCTCAAGACAGTCATCCTCAGGAGTCACTGACAAGTCCTCTTCCCTCCCCGCAGGGTTCAGCTCGAGGACAGACCCCCATGCCTGGGGGAGCAGACGGATGCTGAGTCCTTCTCCTGGGAGGACTCCTCAGATTACCTTTCTTGTTGGTCTTCTGCTCCAGTTCCACCCAGAACGTGGCCTCTGGCAGCACCCTGAGAGTAATGGGAGTCAGGACCACGTGGTCCTGCTGAGCTGCTAATTATGCTTAACTACCTTGAATATAAATGTGGATTTTGCAGTTTATATAAAACACAAATATTAAGGAATATTGCTCTGGCTTCTGTGGAAGTTAAGAATGATGATATATCATTTGCATATGCTTGGTCTTAATTCATCTCAAGAGCTGGATTTTTATTTTATTTTCTTTCATCTTAAGCTGGCTTGCTTTCTCAAGCAAGGCTTATATTTATGGTGGTTACATCTATTTCCCCTGTGTTGTGACCTCCCAAGTAGGATCCTTAGTAAAGATTCAACGAAATCAGGAAATACCTTGGAGAGAGACGCAGTAATAAATGTCTCCAAATCAGTAGCATGTTTACCTCATCTGAATAAACAACTCTGGGAAAGCAACACTGCTTATCCTTCCCTCACAAGACCACTTCCTTCTAGAGAAAGTTTAAAAGAGGCAATTTAAATCATGCTGCCCAAGCCAGAGGACCCAGCCTAGACTTTACAAATTCCAGGCAAACTATTCATCTAAGAGCTGATAAAACGAAACCTCCCTACTTTTTAATACCATTGATATGGGGCTGTTCATATTGAATGGCATGATATTTCTGTCTGCCCAAGCTTATGCAGTTTTGAACAACTGATAAAAGAAGTATCTTCACTCAGCTCATCCTGACATCAATGATGAAAGCGTTATAGGCAAGTGGGCACTTAGGCTTAAGGTGTCACTTTGAAAATCCAGCCACACAGAGCAGCATTCAATCAGTAGCAATGACAGTAACAAATCCCTCCTGCTGCCACCACCCTGGTCTGGCCACCATCCTTTCTTAGTTGGTCAACCGAAGTAGCCTCTAGATTGATTTCACTGAATCCACTCCTCCCAGCCTTCTTCACCAGCTTGATCTTATGCCACTTTCATTGTAGTTTTTGACAACCAGCCTCACATTCACATTCCTGTTGTCACAATGTATAGTCTTACTAGAGGCCTGGTGCATGAAATTCATGCACAGTGCAGTCCCTAGGCCTGGCCAGTGATCAAAGTGCGAGCATCTGTCATGGAAGGGCAGGTCCCAGCTGACCTCTGGGCCCTGGGCAGCACCTGGGCCCCGGGGCCCCCTCACATCCCCCTCCACCTGAGTCAAGGCGCCCAAGTCCCCATGCAGAGATGTGGTGAGCATGGCTGGACATCATGGGCTGGGGTGCAGTGTGGGCCTCTGGGCCGCCCAGCAGCACCACACAGAAGCCAGGCGGGCAGCACGCTCTCTCCTGGCCGGCTTCACAGACCAGCTTCTGTGCCTAACTGGCCCCTGTGATCCTGGCGGCTGCGGTTCAGCTCACCTGAAGAGCCCGCATGGGTGCAGGGCGGGCTTCTCTCAGGCGCCCGGCACCTGAGCGTGGGGGCTTCCCTGGCATGTGAGCCCTGGTGTCCCAGGATAGGGTAGCAGGGGGAGTGAGAACGAGCTCGGCGGACACCCTGTACTCTCACCACAGCTCTGTCCTCGCCTCCCCCACCCCCAGGTAGCTGGCAAGAGGTCCCAGCCCCCCCGCCTGGGTGCTGTGGGAGGTTGGTTGCCACCACCCACCCCCAGTTCCCCATCCCAGCCCAGGGCCCAGCCCCAATTGGGTGGTCAGGACCTGTTGGCCACTGGTCGCCATCTGTAGGGCTATCAGTCAGGGCAGTCATGCCCCTGCTCCCACCTGCCTTGGCTTGGCACTGCCCAATCACCTGCTTCACCATCCGGCCACAGTCCCACTCTTATCAGGGCCCATCAGGGCCTGCAGCACCTCCACTGCCTCCCGCTGCCAGTGCCACATTGCTGATGCCTGCCATGTTCTGTGCCACCCCCTGGTGGTCAGTGCACATCATAGTGAGCAGTCGAACTCCCAGTCGAACAATTTGCATATTGGGCTTTTATTATATAGGTTTCTTTCCACCTCCCAGCATTTGAACATGCCTTTTCCTCTGCTTGGAGCTCGGCCCCTCTGAGTCTAATTGATTCTTACTTAACCTTCAAAGTTCACCTGAAGTGTCACTGCCTCAAGGTAACTTTCACTGCCTGCCTGATCTGTCCTTTTCAGCAATGCCACAGTTGTAAATAATTGATTGTGTAATGTGGTATTAGTTTCTGCTTTTTCTAAAAGAATATGAGTTCCACAGAATCTGTAACTTCACCATGGGCATTAATGTCTCCCCACTTCCCAGCACAGAGCAGTACTCAACAGTACTACAGTACTATATTAATATATATATATAAGTAAAATTTATGAGTGGAATTTATAAATGAAATAAAGCTGAAGAGTTCACAAAATACTTTCACATGGTTTTATCTTATTTGGTTCTCTACCCCCCAAAAAATCTGTTTAGCTGAGGTCACAACACAGTGGAAATAGATGTAACCTAGATAAATTGATAAATAAGAAAACTGAGTCCTAATTTGAGGGAAAATGAGTATCTTAGAACAAAAGGTCCTTCTGTCCAGTTTCTCTCTGACAGTGAATTAAGAGGTATTTTTGAATAAATAAGATTGTCTTCCATCAGTGATGTATAATACACTTGGATAAATTTATTTTCCTGTTGGGGTCCAACCTCAACAGTCCAGGGGTTCCCAAACATGTGGACAGAGTCGGCGATGAAGGAATGACACAGAGACAGCATTCAGTTGATCAGCAGCCTAGCCAGGATCTCCAGCCAAATTCTGTCTAGGTTCTCCAGCCAAGTTCTGGTGTTTATTGTCTTGTAAAGATTATGTAGCTTAAGCGTGATTTTTTTGTAGTTAAAGTGATTAACTACCCGCCAGGCACTTAATTAAAGGGTTTTATCCCCTCCCTAACTTCAAGGAAAAATCCCTACCTGGGGAAACAACCTTTCTCGGAGAGGTGACCTTGGTTAAAACACACAGCACTAAGGGGAGCAAACATATTAAGAACAGTATGCTATATATGCCAGGTCCCTTGAAACATGCTATGCAGATGTTTCTTTCCTGCAGCGACTGTGTCAAGCAGCAAGGATGGACCGGCTTCCGGAAAATTCTTCCTTTTTTTATTTTTTAAATGATAGCGCATGCAAATCAGTGGCCACCTCTCAGATTGGGCCATTTAAGACTCAGAAGAAGACTGGCAAGCAATGACAGTGAGCATAGCTATAAACATAGTGGATGGAGTGCACAAGGAGCCCCGTTCCTGTAGAAGGTTGCCGGCCTCTTCAGTCAAGGGATTTCAGCTGTCCTCAAGTTGTTGGTTTGATTGTCTTTGTTGGTCTGGCTAGTGGGCGGCGTCACTGGTGACAGGCTTCCCAAAGCATCAGAGAGTTGAAGGGCTGCATCAAAGTGTCCATCAGGGCCGTGCTTGATGGTGGTGCTGGTGTCCGGGGAGGAGTAAGCTGTGCCCTCTGGGTCAGCTGATATGGAAGATGGAGAGTAGTAGAGAGAAAAAGAAGAGAAAGCAAAAGAACTACAAGGCATGGAAGTGTTTAGGAAAAAGAGGGAGAAGAAAGAGAAGGAGGCAGCATCCTGACACAGCCCTTTCCTTCAGCTGCCCCTTTCCCTGTGGTCCAAGGTAGAAATGGGAAACAAGTCCTGTTGCAGTGAGAGGGCAGCTGCTGTCAGCCAGTCTCTGTCTTTACCTGGGTCCCGATCTGAGCTGGGTGTGGGAAGAGAAGCAGCCATGGGGGCAGGAGACCTCCCTCAGAAGGGGTGAGGGTTCAGGCCTCTGCAAAGTTGGGGGGTGAGGGTCTGTGCCCCACCTCTGTTGACCCCCAAGTTGTCTCCTGATGGCCCATCTGTGACTGTGCCTGTCTTAGGTTGTTCCTTCCCTGAGGAATCTTACCCATCTCTGGCTAACCAGCCATCCTCCAGGGCCAAGCAGGGTGATGTGAGATTCAGTTCTGTCTCCTTGGTAGCCTATGCCCCTGTGGCCTCCACGCCCAGCAACTGCCTTGGGATCCCCTCACCTGCTGGCAGGGCCCCAGCATTGATCACATATCTTGGGGAACCCAGGTTTCTTCTCCAGGGAGGGCCCAGCTCACGCCATTGGGCAAGAGACAGATCCATGGTACCAGCCACCATGAGGCTTCAACCTCAGCATGAACGGAGAGCTCAGGCAACAGCTATGGGCAATTGGATTGTAAGAAGAGGGTCCCTCTTGACACAAGGGTAAGAGGGGCCAATACAGGACAAAGGAGAGTCCCGGGACAGAGCTTTCTAAGCTGAGGATGTCAGGCTCTTGGCACAAGACAACTCCACATATGGGGCATATACCAAACACCCCTAATCACTGCATAAAAGGGAGGTGCCCTTCCTGGAACAGTAGGGTAGGGAAATTCTAGAAAAGGCTGTGTTCAGGAGAGAAGGAGAAAGGCCAAAGAACCAGCAAACAAGTAGTCAGATTTAAAAAAAAGAAAAGAAAAAGGAAAGGAGATGTGGGGCAAAGCTGGGACATATGGACAGACAAAAAGGAGGCACATGTGATTCTCCCAATGGACAGGTGGTTCCAGCTCAGGGCTGTACATCTGCTGCAGACGGGCACTGGTCAGGTGTGCTAGGGTGAGGCAGAGATGGAGGGCAGTGAGACATAAGGTCGGACTAGACGGTCTGGAATCCACACAGGTGAGTCTGCGTCCTGTGGAAATATACAAGCATATCCTCTCCCCCAGGTTAAAAGTACATCAGGTCCCTTCCAGGCTCCTGTAAGCAAGTCTCTCCATTTGACAAGGGCTTTAGGTTTAGTTAGATCAGGGTTCCAATGTCTGTACATCGGGGAATTTCCCTCAGAATCTACATTTAGTATATTAATTACAAATAGAGTATGTTGTAGAACATGATGAGGAGAGGAATATTTAAACTCATTTTCTTGTAATTTTTTAATTTGTGTTTTTACAGTTTGGTGAGCCCTTTCTACTATTGCTTGGCCTTGAGGATTGTAGGGTATTCCTGTAGTATGTGCAATGCCGAATGTAGAGCATAAGTTTTTAAAAGCTCTAGAGGTATAGGCAGGCCCATTGTCTGTTTTAAGTGCCCTTGGTATTCCTAGGTAGGAAAAACATTGGAATAAATGTTGACTTACATCTTTAAAGGCTTCTCCTGTACGTGCAGAAGCAAGGATAACATGAGAAAAGGTATCAATATAAACATGCACATAGCAAAGTTTGCCAAAAGATGGGACATGAGTAATATCCATCTGCCATAGGTCACAGGGTCTAAGTCCTCTTGGATTAACTCCAGTAGCAGGGCTAGGAAAATGAGTAGGACAATGGCCGCAGTCACGCACAATACTTCGAGCAGCTTCTCTAGATATGCGATAATATAGACGGAGAGCAGAAGCATTTTGATGATGAATGGCATGAGACCGCCGGGCTTCTTCTAGAGCTATACAAACTACTGGGCGAGTTAGTGAATCCACCTGATAATTTCCTTCACTTAAGGGTCCTGGTAGGCAGGAATGAGCTCTAATGTGTCCAATATAGAAAGCCTTTTCTCGTTTGTGAATGTAAGTTTGTAGCTGAATTAACAAAGAGAAAATGGCTCTTCTTCCTTGTGGGAGAGAGGCGGTCTCAATATGAGGAAATAACTATATATTGAGAGTCAGTGTACAAGTTAAAGGGAACCTGTTGCAATTGTTCAAAAGCATAAATGACTGCCAAAAGCTCTGTTCTCTGGGCTGATGTCTCTAGGGTTTGTTGAACATGGGTTATTGAGTCAATGATTATTACTGTCCTACCATTAGAGGAACCATCTGTGAATACTAAGGAGGCAGGAGGTGATAATGGCTCTTTTGAACATTTAATAGGAAATATAAACGGATGTAGGGAGAGAAATTGCAATATAGGTGATCTTGGCAAATGATGTAAAATTTGTCCTGGGAAGTTACCTATAGCTATTTGCCACTCTTCTTCAAATTGTAATAGTGTGTCTAATTGTTCTCTTTTATAAGGTATTATTATCTCAGTAACTTCTCTTCCAAAGAGTTCGATACTGCGTCGTCTACCTTTGATAATGAGAGTGGCCACTAGGGAGGGATAGGATGATACAATCTTCCTAGGAGTGACAGGTAAATGTATCCATTATAATGGTCCTTCCTGCCATAAACATCCTGTAGGAGTATATTTAGTGGGTAGAATAATTAAGGCCCAAGATTTGGAACAATCTAAATACTGTAGTTGCTGTTTATTGATGGCCTGTTCTAGTTTTGCTATAGCCTTTTCTCCTTCTACAGTTAATTGTTGGGGAGACTTAGGGTTAGAATCTCCCTTTAAAATGTCAAATAGAGGTTTTAAGTCAAGAGTGGTTATTTTTAGATATGACCTGACCCAGTTGATATCACCTAATAGTTTCTGATTATCATTTAATGTGTTTAAATGATCTTTTCTTAATTGTAAAGGCTTATGAGTGATAGTAGAGGTATGTAATATTCTGCCTAAGTAGGAAAAAGAAGGTTCAGTCTGAATCTTTTCTGGGGCTATTTTTAGACCATGTTTTTCTAAAGCAATTCTGAGTAAGAATTTCCTATAAAGTAGCCCAATCTTTATGAGCTAGTAAAATATCATCCATATAATGAATAAGATATAGAT
Source organism: Myotis lucifugus (assembly GCF_000147115.1). Taxonomy (NCBI): domain Eukaryota; kingdom Metazoa; phylum Chordata; class Mammalia; order Chiroptera; family Vespertilionidae; genus Myotis; species Myotis lucifugus. Next base: position 688,290 of record NW_005871446.1, on the reverse strand, counting down.
CTGAAAATTTCTTTCTAATAACTTGCAATGCCTGATCTACAAACTTTTGACATAATGTAGGACTATTTTTCATCCCTTGTGGGAGAACCTTCCATTGATATCTCTGATAAGGCTGTTTAAAGTTTTCTGCTGGTATGCTGAATGCAAATCTTTGACAATCAGCTGGGTGAAGAGGTACAGTGAAAAAACAATCCTGTAAGTCAATAACAGCAACACAATACTCCTGTGGAATTGCCACAGGGGAGGACAGTCCAGGTTGTAAGGAGCCCATATCTTGCATGGTGGCATTTATGGCTCTTAGATCTTGCAAAAGTCTCTACTTGCCTGATTTCTTTCTTATTACAAATATGGGTGTGTTCCAGGGACTATTTGATGGCTCTATATGTCCCTCTGCTGATTGCTGATCAATTAATTGTCGGGCTGCTGATATTTTCTCAGATGTTAAGGGCCATTGCTCAACCCATACTGGTTGTGGTGATTTCCAGACTATGGGATCAGCAGTCCTAAGGGCAATGGCCCCAATTATAAATCCTGTGGAGGAGTGTGAGGTATTACTTTCTTTTCCTAATCCCTTTTCTGGATTAGATCCCCTGTCTAGCATCTGTGATGTTACTCTATCACTGGAGCTATATAATAGAACTCCCATTTGAGACAAGATATCTCTTCCCCATAATGTAAAGGGGATAGTCATAATTACATAGTGACAGAATGTTCCTGAATGTTGATCTTCATCAGTCCAAGTTAAAATCTGAGAACTCTTTTTTACATTAGATGCCTTGCCTAGTCCTACTAGGGAAGTGGAGGTGGTGTGCGTGGGCCATGAAGAGGGCCAATCCTTCCCTGCTTTTTTTAAAATTATTTATTTATTTATTTATTTATTTATTTATTTATTTATTTATTTATTTTTCATGTGGAAGGAGCCAGAATGTTCCATTGTTCACCCAATTTGTTGGCAAATATCTCTATTTTTCCCCTGCATCAGGGCTTTCATTTCCCTTCAGTACAGCATCATTATCTTCCTCATCTTCACCCTCATCTTCCTCATCTTCACCCTCACCTGTTTTTATTTCTTCAGAAGGAGGTGGTGATTCCTTTGCTAGCTTTAGTACCATGTTTTCAAGATATTCTGGCAAACTTTTGAACTGTTGTTTGGTTGGCTGGAAGAAGTGAGGGCTTCTCCGTGCTAACAGTCTCAGGGCTCTCCAACCATAATTTGGATTGTTCACAACCTTATATTCATTTTCAATCATGCTTTCCGGGTCTGCCTGTTCAATGGCTTCTTCAAAGAATTCCTCCAAAGTTGGCATATAGCCTCTTGGGTCTGATTTACAAGCTTCCATATTATCCGGGCAGAGATCCCAAAGGCTTGTTAACGCCCCCTTTTCCTTCAGAATCTTTTTGTTGGGCCCTTTCCCCAGGAAGTCCAGGAAGTCCTCTGGTGCTGTTCTCTTTCGTACTGCTCTCATCGGCTTAGTATCTGATGTTCTTTCCTTCACAAAACTTGGGCAGCCTTCATTTTTCCATGAGTTCCAGTTTTCTTCAGTGTTTAATATATGCTCTACCATCTTTGAAAATCGCTCTCCTTCGGGTGGGTTTTCAGATAGCAGTTGATAAACTGATTTTGTAGTACCTTCAATCCAGAGTGACTGCTCATCAGTTAAAACATCGTTTGAACTTTTGGATTTCACCTGTCCCTTGAGATATTGGAATAAAATGAGATACTGCAGTAGAATGTGTCGGCGAAAGTTACTGTCTCTTAGTTGTAAACCCAGCAACTTTTCACTTGTTAAAAATTTTGCAAGGAATACATGTTCTCCTCCTGTTTTTAATTCTCCCATCTTTTTTCTTGAGGCCTGAGCATCATCTAATTTATAATTCTTGAAAACAGCCAGGACTTCTTCTGAGTACTTGAGGAAAGTTTTCCATGAAATCTTCTCATAGCATTGCACAGGGTTCCTGAAGTAATCCTGAAGGGACCAGAATTTTCGATACAGGCTGTAACCCATTGGAATGGAGCAAGTTGTTGGAGCTTCATCATCACCCATTTCACCTTCCTCTACGTCCATTCCTTCTCCTCCGTCTTCAGCGTGCATCTGACCCAAGGTGCTTTCCTGCTCATTGGTATTGAAAACAGTGACATTTTCCAGATTAAACTGACTCTGCAAGTTAAGACCGGATCTCTCAGATAAAGGGAAAAGCCTGGCCAAAAAGAGTTGAATTCGTGCCCGCAAAACTGTGTGCTGGGATTTTGATAATCTTCTTAAGAGATCATTGCACATACGTAGTAAATAATTTTTCCCAGCAGAATAGAATATATTTGATTTCCAAGTAGCAACATTTTTTTCCACAAACGTGAATATTGTGCCACACTGATCCAAAGGGAGACATTCCAAAACGTCTCCCAACAATACAGAAGGTGTAGATGCGGTGCAAATACCTTCAGTTACTCCCGAAATAGCAAGAGAAATAATAGCTAAAACATTTTCACACGATGAGTGATTTATAATTTCTTCTTGCAGAACACCTCTGAAAGCTTGGTCAAGGGTACATTGTTTTTCATCTTCAGTTCCAGGTAACTGGCTGAAGGTATTCAACAACGGCTTGATATTTTTGTTGTTCAGGGCTTCTCTGGTAGACTTCATAAACGGCGTCCATGCTTCGAGTACACTGAAGCATGGCCGTGTAGGAGACATCTTCTCAGCAGTGTGTGTTGTTGGGGTCGAAGCCCAGCAGGTCCAGGGGTTCCCAAACGTGTGGACGGAGTCGGCCAAGAAGAAATGACACGGAGACAGCGTTCAGTTGATCAGCAGCCTAGCCAGGATCTCTAGCCAGGATCTCCAGCCAAGTTCTGTCTAGGTTCTCCAGCCAAGTTCTGGTGTTTATTGTCTTGTTACATCTGTATTTATATCGGTTGATTTTAATCCTGTCAATTTCTATTGCAAAGGTTAGGGCGTTTCTTATCTCCATTCCAGGGAGTAAAGATTATGTAGCTTAAGCGTGATTGTTTGTAGTTAAAGTGATTAACTTGCACTTAGTTAAGGGGTTTTATCCCTTCTCTAACTTCAGGGAAAAATCCGTACCTGGGGAAACAACCTTTCTCGGAAAGGTGACCTTGGTTAAAACACACAGCGCTAAGGGGAGCAAACATATTAAGAACAGTATGCCATATACGCCAGGTCCCTTAAAACATATGCTGTGCAGATGTTTCTTCCCTGCAGCAACTGTGTCAAGCAGCAAGGATGGACCGGCTTCAGGCATTTTCCTTCATAACATGATCTAGAATTGTCATTATTTTATTGCTCTAGACCAGTGGTCGGCAAACTCATTAGTCAACAGAGCCAAATATCAACAGTACAACGATTGAAATTTCTTTTGAGAGCCAAATTTTTTCAGCTTAAACTATATAGGTAGGTACATTGTTATTAACTTAATTAGGGTACTCTTAAGGCTTAGGAAGAGCCACACTCAAGGGACCAAAGAGCCGCATGTGGCTCGTGAGCCGCAGTTTGCCTACCATGGATCTAGACCAATCTTAAACTAATATTTATTTTAGCTTATATAATTTATTGGGCCTTAAGTTTAGTCCTATTGATTTAAAATAGAACTTCTTTTTACTGATTTTAAAACATCATTATCTTTCATAGTATGGAGGTTTCTCAAAAAATTAAGAATACCTTCCATATGACCCAGCAACCTCTCTTCTGGGTATCTACTGCAAACATTTGAAAACATTTATTCGCAAAGATATATTCACCCCTATGTTCATCGCAGCACTATTCATAGTGGCCAAGACATGGACACAACTGAAGTGTTCTTCCATTGATGATTGGATAAAGAAGATGTGGTACATATATATGATGGAATACTACTCAGACATAAGAAAAGATGAAATACTGCCATTTGTGACAATGTGGGTGGACCTTGAGAATATCATGCTAAACAAAATAAGTCAGTCAGACAAAGCTAAGACCCATATGATTCCACTTCTATGTGGGGTATAAAACTGAAATTCATAGACAGACAGGAGAGTTGGGGCAGTAAAGGGTCATGGGAAACAGATATATATGATGATGGAAGATAATTTGGGTTTGGGTGGTGGGCACACAATGTAATATACAGATCATTTATCATAGAAATGTACTCTTGAAACCTACATAATCATATTAACCAATGTCAGCCCAATAAATTTAACAAAAAAGAAAAAGAAATGTAATTGAACCCTCCCCCCTTTTTAACTTTTATCGTTTCTTTATGCAGTGGAATACCTATGTTAATTTAGTAATATCAAATACTTATTTAATCTATAATAGAAACCTTATTTATCCATAGTATGAATATCAGTTTACTGGACACAGTATTCCAGATGAGAAAACAGGGTGGTTTTGTTATGAGGCTATGTGTTTGAGTGTGTGAGTTTGTGTGTGTGTATACAAATTTAATTTTCTAATTAAATCTAAATGTCATTTTTAAGCATTTACTCTATACCCTCTTCTATATCAATTTCTCCTTGGCTATTTTACTAACATGACTTAAATAGCAGTTTTCATGTGCTCAATCAGGAAATCCCTCTCTCAGCTTGCTCTAAAATCTGTAAAATAGACAAGTCCAAAGTTTCCCATACTTAAACACTCAAAATAGGATTTGACATTTAGAAAGTAGGTCAAGTGCCCTACCACTGGTTTGGCATGCATCAGTGTAGTATTCATAAACAATTTTAGCCACTAGGCAGCACAAATAAGCCTTAAATATGTTTCTAATACTGCTCATTCTTTTTTTTTTCTTAAGAAAACAGAACTTTACATAATATTTACCACAAAATGAATTTTAAAAGCCCAACCCATAGCCTTATTTTTTTTCTTTTTCTTTTTTTTAAACCCTCCCCCAAAGATATTTTTCCATTGATTTTAAAGAGTGGAAGAGAGAGGGAAAGACAGAGAGAAATATCGATGTGAGAGAAACACATCAATTGGTTGCTTCCTGCAGGGCCCAGGCCAGGGAGGAGCCTACAACTAAGGTACATGCCTTGACCTGAATCAAACCCAGGACCCTTCAGTCTGCAGGCCAATGCTCTATGCACTGAGCCATACCGGCTAGGGCCCCATAGCCTTATTTTAATACTTATAACAAACTCTTTTGTCAATTTTGTTGGCATTTCAGACAATAGAGAATAGAGATCAGAATGACTCCTGTTTCTACTTCCTAATTATGGACTTTAGGCATGTTAGTAATATTCTTTGTAAGTTCATTTCTACATCACAAAGACGATAATTACACAAAGATGTCCAAGAACTCAAATTACAATGATCATCACAGTCTACAAACTATTTCAAAGTTTCAAAATGAAACTCTTAATCCATTAATTATTGCAATGGTGTTGATAGGCTTAAAAAACTTACATATGATTTTTTTAAAGCTAAAGAATCAGAAAAGCTGATTGTGCAACTTCTGTCTTATAACTTCAAACCTACAACCACCTTCCTCCACTATTTCTGGTTCATCCTTTCGATGTGCAGATTTTTCTTTCTCTTACTCATAGTATTTTCTAAACTAAGTCAATGATATTCTTTGAGAGAATTACTTTAATCTAGATCTATAATACTTTACTCTTCCTATAGATACCACTCTGTTATATTTTTTCACATAACTTGCATCTATTTCATTTTGTACTACAATCCCTGAATCATGGAATTCTTCTATTGTTGCTTTGCCTTTCTTTTAAAAAAATTTGTATATACTTTTTAAATTGATTTTAGAGAGGGAAGTAGAGGGAGAGAGAGATAGAAACATCAATGATGAGAGAGAATCATTGATCTGCTGCCTCCTGCATGCCCCCCACTGGGGATTGAGCCTGCAACCTAAACATGTGCCTTGACCTGGAATTGAACCATGACCTCCGGGTCCATAGGTCAATGCTCAACCACTGAGCCACACCAGCCGGGCTGCTTTACCTTTCTAAAGTAACAGTCTACTTTGCGTAATAACTAAAATGTAATGAAATTTTCCTAACACATATGAAATGAGAATATGCACAGCTTTCTTAAAATTTGAGATATAGGTTATATGGAGGTTGAGAAAAAACTAAAAAAAATAAACCCTTTTCTGAAACTATGTAGCAAAAATCAATGAACATAATCATGTCATTTGAAAATAGTAACTATTTATATTGTGTGGCTGTTTGTTTGTTTGTTTGTAAGTCCATGGCATTACTGCACTGGCTAACAGCCCCAGTAAAATATCAAATTCAGGTGTTTGGCAGCATATCTTTGCCTCCTCTGACATGAATTTAGCAAACTAACAAATACAAAGTTAAAATAAAAAAATCAATTGCATTTGTACACCTAAGCATGAGGACATGAAAATGGAAATTTTAAATAATATTATTCATATTGGCATCAGATGATATCAAACACATGGCAAACAATCAGACAAAAGCTTTGTAAGGCCTCTACATCTAAAATTATGAAACACTGCTGAAAGAAATTAAAGAAAATCTGGATAAGTAAGGTATACCATGTTCAGTGATTTAAAGACTTGATATGTTAAGGTATCCATTTTTCTATGATTAAAATATAGATTAAATGCAAGTCTCTCTCAAAATTTGAGCAGCCTGTTTTGATTTCAACTAAATAAAATTCAAATAAAGGCAACTTACTCTATTGTGATAGTATTTTGTGGGGACAGGAGTATTGAAAAGTTATAAATTAAAACATTTGGAGGGATAAAACAGTCTATGTCTTGCTTTGTGCTGTTGTTACAGAGGCTCATACAATTGTCAAAAGCTCATCAAAGTAAATAGTAAGATCTGTGCATTTTCCTAAATAATTATTTCATTTCAATAAAATGAGATCAAGCAAATAAACATATAAAGCGTGCAGCATGGGTCTTGCAACATAGTACTTTAAAAAAATAAGAGATTAATCTTCCGTTGAAAAATTGGCATATTACCGATCATTAGGAGCAGAAGTCTGAACATTTCTGCCCATTACATTGTGGTAGCAAAGTCACCAAGGAAAACATAACATAGTCAAGCTCTAGATATAACAATGCTGTCCTCACATAGCAAACAGACAGAGCCAGGTCATCTCTAACGGTGGGCATATTGATCCCCCTTTGCTGGCAGGTCCCTTGTGGCAGGTGTTGCAGAGCCACTGGCCTGCATGCACCCCTCTGATGCCAAAGACAGAGGACCTGTTCCCTCTCTGCAGGAGATAAATTTAGCTGTGGGTGAACTGTGCTCAGCATGGTCAGGGTTGGGGAGGGGCGGTGAAGGATTAAAGACAGACAAGATAATACAGCTGGGACTAGGTGGATCTCTTGTGCCTGGATGAGGACACAGAGACACAGCCTGTAAGCCAAAGCTTTACTTTATAGTCAGAGCACACAAAGCAAAACAAGGGTAGTGGCCAACATGGTTGCAATGTTTCTTGCAAGTTTCACCTTGTTTTGGCAGCACTTGCTGCACCTCCCACAGCCCATTAGCTACCTAGGAATGAACTAAGGAGGACTATAAGGTCAAGCTTAATTATGCTAGGAGGGCTCTGCCCTCCAAGCTGGGACTTGTTTGTGGCCCTGCCACAGGTCAGTCCGAGGCTTAACCCTATAGCCGCTCCCTATAAGTGGGGCTGACCGGGTGTCCTATGACATACATGCTTAAATAGAACAGAGTACACAATGGGTCTGAAACAGGAAAAGACATTTTCACATAAAGTGTTAAGCTGAGCACAGGCTGTGAGGATTCTATCTCTTAGTAAGGAAGTGTTCCAGGCCCAAGACCCGTTCTTATTCAGCCAATTAGGGATCAAAAGACTGCACATGAGATTGCCTTTCCCAAAGTTGACCTTTTCTCTAAAACCTATACAATGAGTTAAATCTGTACTTTATTGTATGCAAATACAGAAAGTGGTCCTTGTTCAAGTGAAATCCATAAGTTAAATTTTGCAAAGATGTGTTGTTTGACAGCATAATTCAGAAGAACGCTTAAACCTGGATGCACCACAGTTTATCAGTTGAAGGGATTGACCAGTGTGAAAATTATCAGTTTCCATAACCCCAAAAAATATTCTCCCATGGCTAACTCCAATTTTAAATTTAATGTCCATAAATGAGCGATTTCTATTTGTGAGCACAAATGCTTTAAATAAGGGGTTTGGGTTCTTAGGACTAAATCTGGTGTGGGAGGCTAAGCAACACCCTGATCTACAGTAGTCGCTGTCACCATATGCCTGATACAAATAATAAGGTTCATTGATAATGTTTTTAAAAGAGTGCTTTATGCAAGTAATCAGCAAGTTAGCTTCATGGAGCAGGGGCTAGTCACCATTATTGTGTTTGCATTAAATTTTCAAAGTGTTATCTACAAGTAGGCTCATTGCTGTTCTAAGTCCATGAAAAGTGAATGTAAAAGGAGAAGATTCAAATCCTAAATATAGGGAAACCTAGGAAATCTGCAGAGGATAATGCTGGAGCTTGTTCCAGATGCCCTCATATTCCTCTTTTCATGTTTGTGTACACTCCCACTCCTGCCCGGTTTCCCTAGACTTCCAGAGGCCAGCACCTGAGGCTTTTACAGGTCTACTCTCAGCTACTTAGATCAGAATAATTTAAGTATCTTTGTCCTCAACTGAGAAGTCTGGTAAGTTTGGGAGCATGCAAGCCCAGTCCCCTTGTCTCAAGTTCCTCTGCAGGATCTGATGGAAGCCACATTCCCTGGAATTGTACCTGAGATCCTCTCCGTCTCTCCCCTCTTTTCTTCCCTCCCTCACCAGTTTCCCCTGAGATCATGTCCTTAATAACGCAATCAGGAACCCTAATCCCTGGGGGGGGGGGGGGTGCGGGGCGGGGGATGCAATAACAATAGAAAACAAAGCCTGGAATAAAACAGGGACTTACATATTTCTTGCTATTTGCCTGCCACAAACAACCCCCTGAGGCAAGTATTATTATTACAGGTTAAAGAAAGATGCGGTGAGCAACAAGCCCAAGGCCACAAACCAAGGGAGGATATGGTATTAATACAAACATTAAAAAAAAGCACAGATTAATAAAATGGCAGATGGTGAACAATGCAAAAAAAAAATCAACACTGAACAACAATAATGTTTACAGAGCACAGTGTACATTGTCATTTGCCTCAGAAACCAAGTAAGTAAACAAAATAAACATAAAAAACAAAAGCCAGGATGTGGGACAAATTTTCAGAAGGTAATGTTCTCATCTTTCATAGCCCTGAGTAAATTGATATTCTTTAGGGTTGAACTGTGGTTGAAATTTCAAAGCCCCAACTTCTTCACACAGAATAAGTGAAATCATACAGGGTTCTAAAATCCTCTACTCTGAAAAATACTTACTGAAATTTGCCAATTCCTTCAGTTTCGCCTCACATTTTTCCTTATGTTGAATTCAGTTAGAATGGCATTTAATACATTTTAGTGTGAGAATATATATTTTATATCATTACTGCTACTGCTATTTTTTATGCATCAAAAGATGACTAGAGGCGTCCCAGGTCTTGTCCCGGAGCAAATGGAGTAAGCAGCTGAAACTAATAACACCCACCCCGAATTGGCGAAATTACTCAGCTGGTGAGACAGTTTGCAGCCGGGAAGGGCAGAGCTCCCCTGGAAAGGTAAAAAACCAGGGATCTGGGCAGGAAACTTTGCCAGACCTCTGAGCCCAGAGGGTCGGAGGGAGACTGCGTGGCAGACAGCAGCCCCTGACTGGGGAAAGGAGTTCCTCGGGATTCCTGGCACTGGGGTATTTGAGATTTGGATTCTGTGATTACGGAGGACTGAGCCTAAAGGGGGCAGCCTGAGGAGCTGACCAGATCATGCAGTGCCGGTAAGAGAGGAGCGTTTCCGAGCCCAGCGTTTGTTTGTTTCTTTGTTTTCACTGAACCCTGCTCATAGGACAGTTCGGATACAGACACTCACCTGTGCTGAAGAGAGGGAGAAGGTGCCCATGAGTGGAATGGGGAGAGGCTGAGGGGCGGGGGGGGGGGGGGGCTGGGAGAGGAGACAACAAATTGAGTGCTGAGATACCCCTGGCCCAGGACTGGGGCAGCCATTCTCTCCAGAGGGTGGAATTCCTCCCCCCACCCCCCAGGCAAGGAGCACAGCCACACCCAGATTCCACCCTGTACGAGATAAAAGATTAAAATAATCTGATCTGTCCCTGGGAGTTACCAGGATCTGGCCTATAGAGGGACTTTCAGTCCCACCAACAACACAGAGCAGGGTAACGTTTATTTAAGAACAGGCTCTGGGCAGTTGCCCTCCCCAAACCAGTTTTAAGTGCAATAGAAAAAAAATAAACCCTTGCTGCTGGGTAGAGAAGCCATATAGCCTCAGAGGCCAACCCCAAAACACTGTCACCCAGAGGCTGAGCCACAAACTGACTCTTAGGTGAACACAAATTAAGGCAGTCTGGATCACAAATATGGCCTGCTTTAAAATCAGGACTGTGATTTACAACACGGAGGAACAGTGTATTGCAGGGAAATTCAACACTCTCCTGAATACCTGGCAGGACTAAGGCGAGCCAGGCTGAAGAGTAGAAGAACCGAAAGACCTTTACTACTGCAAATTTTTTTTTTCTTTTTTCGCCTTTTAACTAAGAAACCCATTTTGTTTCTTTTTCTTCTTTTTCCATCACCTGATTTTACCCTTTTAATTACTACATTTTTATTTTTAACCATTAATATTACTGCTATCATTTTACCATTTTTTACCTTCCTCACTATCCAAATATTTTTTTTTCTCTTATCTTTCTATTGTTTTCTTGCTGTTTGCTTGATTGTTGAACATATTATTTTTTTTGTTTGTCTGTGGTTTTTTGTGGTTTTTTTTGCTCGTTTTGTTTTGTGTTTTTTTTTCTTTTTTAGGATTGGTTGTGAGGTTGTTTTCCTTTTTCTTTTTCTTTTTTTCTGCTGGTTTTTCCCCTCCCTCCCCTCCCCCACCCCCCCGGCTATTTTTGTGCTTCTGTTTTCCCTTGCCTCTCTTGATATCATTGGTTGTTTGTAGTTTGCATTCATCTCCAGGGATCTGTTGCTGGAATTTGTTGGGATTAGTGGCCATTCTATCGGAGTTTTCTCCTCATAAAAATAGTCTCTCTCCCTCTTCTACTTCATTCTCTCTTTTCGTTCTTTTTTCCTCCTCTTTTTTTCCCAATTTCATCTTTGCACTTCTTTTTTGTTTTTTTTCTTATTTTTCTTTTCTTTTCCATTTTCTCCTTTATCTTTTTCTCTTCTTTCCTCCTTATCCCCTAATTCTCTTAATTCGAGTGGTCACCTTTATTTGGGGTTGTTAATATCGTGAATATATCTGTGTTCAGTGCCTGGTACGTTGTCACTTGTGTGTTGTATTTTGTGCCTTTAAATCAAAGCAGCAGATCCAAGCAACAGC
>NW_005871446.1:668940-676583 GCF_000147115.1 Myotis lucifugus | reverse complement strand
GAGACAGAGGCATGCACATGACAGAAAAGGAATTCAGAATAAGGGTCCTAGCGTGAATAACCCGGATGGAGGAAAAATTCAACAACATATGCAAGAAGCAAGACAAAACAGATGAAAAAAATCAACTACTTATGCAAGAAGCAAGAAGAAACAGATGAAAAAATCAATAACATATGCAAGACCCAAGAAGAAATGAAGAGCAATATAGCTGCAATAAAAAACACCATTGAAAGCATCAACAGTAGACTAGGAGAAGCGGAGGACCGAATTAGTGAATTAGAAGACAAGGAAGCAAAACACACCCAAACTGTACTGCGACAGGAGAAAAAAATTAAAATACAGGAGGAGAGCCTAAGGGAGCTTTGGGACAACATGAAACGAAACAACATACGAATAATAGGGGTGCCAGAACAACAGAAAGAGGAACAAGGGTTAGAAAACCTACTCGAAGAAATAATATCAGAAAACTTCCCTGAGGTGGGGAAGAAAAAAGTCACACAAGCACAGAGAGTCCCAAACAAGATCAACCCAAAAATACCCACACCAAAACACATCATAATTACCATGGCAAATGTTCAGGACAAAGAGAGAATCTTAAAGGCTGCAAAAGAGAGACGGAAAGTTACATACAAGGGATCTCCCATTAGATTATCAAATGATTTCTCAACAGAAACACATCAGGCCAGAAAAGAATAGACGGAAATATACAAAGTGATGCAAAGCAAAGGACTGAACCCAAGAATACTCTATCCAGCAAGGCTATCATTCAAAATTGAAGGGGAAATAAGAAGCTTCACAGACAAAAAAAGCCTAAGGGAGTTTATCACCACCAAGCCAGCCATGCAAGAAATGCTAAAGGGACTGGTGTAAAAAGAAATAAAAAGCTCAGAAAGAAAACAGCCACACACAAAATGAAATGGCTACAAACAAGTACCTTCAATAATAACTTTAAATGTAAATGGACTAAATGCTCCAACCAAAAGACATCAACTGGCTGAATGGATAAAAAAAACATGACCCATACATCTGCTGTCTACAAGAGACTCACCTCATTAGAAGGGACTCACACAGACTGAAAGTGAAGGGATGGAAAAATATCTTTCAGGAAAATGGAAAGGAAAAGAAAGCTGGGGTAGCAATACTTATATCGGACAAAATAGACCTCAAAGTGAAGGCCATAACCAGAGATAAGGAAGGCCACTTCATAATACTAAAGGGATCAATACAACAAGAAGATATAACACTGGTAAACATATATGCACCCAATGCAGGAGCACCCAAATACATAAAAAAAACTCCTGGAAGATATCAAAGGAGAGATCGACAACAATACAATCATAGTAGGGGACTTTAATACACCACTGACATCACTGGATAAGTCCTCTAGACAAACAATGAGCAAAGAAATAGCAATCCTAAATGACTCACTAGATCAGATGGACTTAATAGACATCTTCAGAACACTTCACCCCAAAGCCGAGGAATATACATTCTACTCAAGTGCTCATGGGACATATTCAAAAATAGACCACATATTGTGTCACAAGCAAAGTCTCCCCAATTTCAAGAAGATTGAAATCATAAAAAGCATCTTCTCAGACCATGATGGCATAATATTAGAAATAAACTACAATAGAAACAACCCAAAATACTCAAACACTTGGAAGCTGAATAGCATGTTATTAAATATTGATTGGGTTACCAATGAGATCAAAGAAGAAATTAAAAACATCCTGGAAACTAATGACAATGAAAACACAACAATCCAAAACCTATGGGACACAATGAAAGCAGTCCTGAGAGGGAAGTTTATAGCTCTACAGGCCTATCTCAAAGAACAAGACAAAATGGTAATAAATAATCTAACTCGACAACTCAAAGAACTAGAAAGAGAGCAACAAGAAAACCCCAGAGTGAGCAGAAGGAAGGAGATAATAAAGATTAGAGCAGAAATAAATGACATAGAGACCAAAAAATCAACACAGAAAATCAATGAAACCAAGAGCTTGTTCTTTGAAAGGATAAACAAGATTGACAAACCTCTAGCCAGGCTCACCAAGAAGCAAAGAGAGAGGACCCAAATAAACAAAATCAGAAATGATAGAGGCGAAATAACAACAGACCCCACAGAAATACAAATGATTGTTAAAAAATACTATGGACAGCTCTACTCCAACAAACTAGACAACCTGCAGGAAATGGACAAATTCCTAGAAAAATACAACATTCCAAAACTCAATCAGGAAGAATCTAAAAATCTCAATAGGCCAATAACTATGGAAGAAATTGAAGCAGTCATCAAAAAGCTTCCTGCAAACAAAAGCCCAGGACCAGACGGCTTCACAGGGGAGTTTTACCAAACATTCAAGGAAGAACTGAAACCAATCCTCCTCAGACTACTACAAAAAATTCAAGAGGAAGGAACACTTCCAAGCTCATTCTATGAAGCCAGCATCACCCTAATACAAAAACCAGGTAAAGACAACACAATGAAAGAGAATTACAGGTCAATATCCCTCATGAACATAGATGCCAAAATCCTCAACAAAATCTTAGCAAATCGGATCCAGCAGTACATCAGAAAGATCATACACCATGACCAAGTAGGATTTATCCCAGGGATGCAAGGATGGTACAATATCCGCAAATCAATAAACGTGATACATCACATAAACAAATTGAAAGAAAAAAACCACATGGTCATATCAATTGATGCAGAAAAAGCATTTGACAAAATCCAACACCCATTTTTGATAAAAACTCTCAGCAAGGTGGGAATAGAAGAATCATACCTCAACATAATAAAAGCCATATATGACAGGCCCACAGCCAACATCATACTCAATGGACAAAAACTAACACCATTTCCCCTAAGAACAGGAACAAGACAGGGATGCCCACTCTCACCACTCCTGTTCAACATAGTCCTGGAAGTATTAGCCATTGCAATTAGACAAGAAGAAGAAATAAAAAGGCATCCAAATTGGAAAAGAGGAAGTAAAACTGTCCTTATTTGCAGACGACATGATATTATACATACAAAACCCTAGAGACTCCATCAAAAAGCTACTAGACTTAATACATGAATTTGGCAATGTAGCAGGATACAAAATTAACCCCAAGAAATCTGAGACATTTCTGTACACCAATAGTGAACTTTCAGAAAGAGAGATTATAAAAACAATCCCATTTACCATCGCACCAAAAAAATTAAGATACCTAGGAATAAACTTAACTAAAGAGGTAAAAGACCTCTACTCAGAAAACTACAGGATGTTGAAAAAAGAGATAGAGGAAGACATAAACAGATGGAAGAACATACCGTGTTCATGGTTTGGTAGAATCAACATCATTAAAATGTCCATACTACGCAAAGCAATCTATAAATTCAACGCACTTCCCATCAAAATACCAATGGCATACTTCACAGATCTAGAACGAACTCTCCAAAAATTTCATCTGGAATAAAAAAAGACCCTGAATAGCTGCAGCAATCCTGAGAAAGAGTAAAGTAGGTGGGATCTCAATACCAGATATCAGGATGTATTACAAAGCCACTGTTCTCAAAACTGCCTGGTACTGGCACAAGAACAGGCATATAGATCAATGGAATAGAATAGAGAACCCAGAAATTGGCCCGAACCAATATGCTCAATTAATATTTGACAAAGGAGGAAAGAACATTCAATGGAGTCAAGATAGTCTCTTCAATAAGTGGTGTTGGGAAAATTGGGACAGATATATGCAGAAAATGAAACTAGACCACCACTTACACCATATACAAAAATAAACTCAAAATGGATAAAGGACTTAAATGTACGACAGGGAACCATAAAAATTCTAGAGGAATCCAAAGGCAACAAAATCTCAGACATATGCCAAAGCAATTTCTTCACTAGGGCACTTGAAACTAAAGAGAAAAATGAACAAATGGGACTACATCAAAAATAAAAAAGCTTTCTGCACAGCAAAAGAAACCATCAACAAAACAACAAGAAAGCCCACTGCGTGGGAAAACATATTTGCCAGTGTCATATCTGATAAGGGCCTAATCTCCAAAATTTATAGGAAACTCATACAACTTAACAAAAGGAAGATAATCAATCCAATCAAAAAATGGGCAAAGGACCTAAATAGACACCTTTCAAAAGAGGACATTCAGAAAGCCAAGAGACATATGAAAACATGCTCAAAGTCACTAATCATTGGAGAGATGCAAATCAAAACAACAATGAGGTACCATCTCACACCTGTCAGACTAGCTATCATCAACAAATCAACAAACGACAAGTGCTGGAGAGGATGTGGAGAAAAAGGAACACTTGTGCACTGCTGGTGGGAATGCAGACTGGTGCAGCCACTATGGAAGACAGTATGGAATTTCCTCAAAAAACAAAAAATGGAACTCCCATTTGATCCTGTGATCCCACTTCTAGGAATATATCCCAAGAAACCAGAAACACCAATTAGAAAGGATATATGCACCCCTATGTTCATAGCAGCACAATTCACCATAGCTAAGATCTGGAAACAGCCTAAGTGCCCATCAGTAGATGAATGGATTAGAAAACAGTGGTACATCTACACAATGGAATACTATGCTGCTGTAAAGAAGAAGGAACTCTTACCATTTGCAACGGCATGGATGGAACTGGAGAGCATTATGCTAAGTGAAATAAGCCAGTCAATGAAGGAAAAATACCACATGATCTCACACATTCATGGATAATAGAGACCATTATAAACTTTTGAACAATAATAGATACAGAGGCAGAGCTGCCTCAAACAGATTGGCAAACTGCAGCGGGAAGGCCGGGGAGGGTTGGGGGGCAGGAGGGAGGGGGGTAAGAGATCAACCGAAGGACTTGTATGCATGCATATAAGCATAAGCAATGGAGATAGACACTGGGGGGTAGGGGAGGCCAGGGGATTGTCAAGGGCGGGGGAAAAACGGACACATATGTAATACCCTTTGTAATACTTTAAGCAATAAAAAAATTTAAAAAAATGATAATAAAAATCAATAAAATACATTTTAAAAAAAACCTTTAAAAAATCAATAAAAGCATATTTTAAAAAAAAGAGAGAGAGAAAGCAGGTACTAATCCTTTCATACAACATGTTTTGTATTCTCTGTGAAGCCTCAACTCTCTGTTCTCTTTTGGCACAGAGACTGCCATCTTGCATTAAAAGTTCTTTTAAGGCAGAAGTGACGATATTCCAGAAACACCATCATATTGTAATAGAAAGACACAGCCACCAGATCTCCTCCAAACCAATGATGGGACACAAGGCCATCTTTGGGTTAAGTCACTGGTATTTGAATCTATATATGTTGGATACCACTAATTTCACCAAGGAGAGCCTTTTCTAACATTCATTCTGCTAATCAGCAAAGCAGTAACCTAGCCAGTGAAAATCTATATGGGACATGCAGGATGCTAATTAGCAAATGTCTGGTGTGTTTCAAAGACTTGGATACAGAAGCACTTGTAGTCATCTTTGAGGTGGCCTTTCTGATGTATATTTGCCACCCATCCCTAGACCAGCATATGTTTCAAGGGACCTGTTCTTAATATGTTTGCTCCCCTTAGCGCTATGTGTTTTAACCAAGGTCACCTCTCCGAGAAAGGTTGTTTCCCCAGGTGGGGATTTTCCCCTGAAGTTAGGGAGGGGATAAAACCCTTTAACTAAGTGCCAGGGGCGTAGTTAATCACTTTAACTACAAACAATCACACTTAAGCTACATAATCTTTACTCCCTGGAATGGAGATAAGAAACGCCCTAACTTTTGCAATAGAAATTGACAGGATTAAAATCAACTGGTATAAATACAGATGTAACAAGACAGTAAACACCAGAACTTCTCTGGAGTTCCTGACCCTAACTTGGCTTGAGATCGTGGCTAGAGATCCTGGCTAGGCTGCTGATCAACTGAACGCTGTCATCGTGTCATTCCTTCTTCACGGACTCTGTCCACACCTTTGAGGACCCCTGGACCTGTTGGGGTTGGACCCCAACATCCAAGTACCCACCAGTAGACCCCGAACCCTGAACCACACGGAACGTGGAGGAAAATACATCAACAACAATAGGGGAATTTTTCCGTCTTCAGAATATTACTCACAATGTCATCGAACAGGAGTCAGAATCCCCATGGACTGAAGCAGATTGGCCTTGACCAGATCTGGGATGACCTCAGAGCCGGAATCCAGCAGGTATACACCAGACAGGGTATGGCAAAATCCAGATACATGGAGCTCTACACTCATGTTTATAGCTACTGCACGAGTGTTCAGCAGTCAAACCAAACTGGAGGGGCTGGCGTCCCTCTTTCTAAATCTAAAAATGGGCAAATGCCTGGGGGAGCTCAATTTGTTGGCTTGGAATTATACAAACGACTTAAAGAATTTTTGAAGGATTACTTGTCAAATCTTCTTAAGGATGGAGAAGACTTGATGGATGAGAGTGTACTGAAGTTCTACACCCAGCAGTGGGAAGATTACCAGTTTTCCAGCAAAGTTCTGAATGGAGTTTGTGCCTACCTCAATAGACGTTGGGTTCGCCGTGAATGTGATGAAGGGCGAAAAGGAATTTATGAAATTTATTCTCTCGCATTGGTGACTTGGAGAGATTGTCTATTCAGGCCCTTGAACAAACAGGTAACCAATACTGTTTTAAAACTGATTGAAAAGGAAAGAAATGGTGAAACCATCAATACAAGACTGATTAGTGGAGTTATACAGTCTTATGTGGAATTGGGACTGAATGAAGATGATGCATTTGGGAAGGGTCCTACGTTAACAGTGTATAATGAATCTTTTGAGTATCAGTTTTTGGCTGATACAGAGAGATTTTATACCAGAGAGAGTACTGAATTCCTGCAGCAGAGCCCAGTTACTGAATACATGAAAAAGGCAGAGGCCCGTCTGCTCGAGGAACAACGGAGAGTGCAGGTCTACCTCCACGAAAGCACTCAGGACGAGCTAGCGAGGAAGTGCGAGCAGGTGCTCATCGAGAAGCACCTGGAGATTTTTCACTCAGAGTTTCAGAACTTGCTGGATGCTGATAAAAACGAAGATTTGGGTCGCATGTATAATCTTGTATCTCGAATCCAGGATGGCCTAGGAGAACTGAACAAACTTTTGGAGACACACATTCATAATCAGGGTCTTGCAGCAATTGAAAAGTGTGGCAAAGCTGCTTTAAATGATCCCAAAATGTACGTGCAGACAGTGCTGGATGTTCATAAAAAGTACAACGCCCTGGTCATGTCAGCATTCAATAACAACGTGGGCTTCGTGGCCGCCCTGGACAAGGCTTGTGGGCGCTACATAAACAACAATGCTGTCACCAAGATGGCTCAGTCACCCAGTAAGTCCCCCGAATTGCTGGCTCGATACTGTGACTCCTTGTTGAAGAAGAGTTCCAAGAACCCAGAAGAAGCAGAACTAGAAGATACACTCAATCAAGCGATGGTTGTCTTCAAGTACATAGAGGACAAGGATGTGTTCCAGAAGTTCTATGCGAAGATGCTGGCCACAAGACTCGTGCACCAGAACAGTGCGAGTGATGATGCCGAAGCAAGCATGATCTCCAAATTAAAGCAAGCATGTGGGGTATGAGTATACCTCTAAACTTCA
>NW_005871446.1:643660-668840 GCF_000147115.1 Myotis lucifugus | reverse complement strand
GATTCACTGCTTTCTACGCTAGTCTTCATAGCGGCAGGAAGCTGACGTGGTTGTACCAACTCTCCAAAGGAGAGCTGGTCACAAACTGCTTCAAGAACAGATACACTTTGCAGGCATCTACATTCCAGATGGCGATCCTGCTTCAATACAACACGGAAGATGTTTACACGGTGCAGCAGCTGACCGACAGCACTCAAATCAAAATGGACATCTTGGCACAAGTCCTACAGATTTTATTGAAGGCGAAGTTATTGGTCTTGGAAGATGAAAATGCAAATGTTGATGAGGTGGAATTGAAGCCAGATACCCTGATAAAATTATATCTTGGTTATAAAAATAAGAAATTAAGGGTTAACATCAATGTGCCAATGAAAACCGAACACAAGCAGGAACAAGAAACTACACACAAAAATATTGAAGAGGACCGGAAACTGCTGATCCAGGCGGCGATTGTGAGGATCATGAAGATGCGGAAGGTCCTGAAGCACCAGCAGCTGCTTGGGGAGGTGCTCACTCAGCTGTCCTCACGGTTCCAGCCACGGGTCCCGGTCATCAAGAAATGCATTGACATTCTGATCGAGAAAGAATATTTGGAGCGAGTTGATGGTGAAAAGGACACCTACAGTTACTTGGCTTAACCCTTGTAGATAGAGGGTCTGACTGTGCCACCGCGGCCAATGTTCCCGGTGGGCAGGATGACGACCAGTTCCTAGCAGCTGCCTGCACCACTGGCCTCCCTTTTAAAACTGAATCCAAGACTCCCAGCAGCCGGTCTCAGATGTACATCAGAACTGCTCAGGATCGATACATTTCAAGTCTGTAAATATGGACACCGATGCCATTTAACCTAATTTAAGAACAGAGGAGAATGAACTGTCATGCTGAGGGCTGCATGCTACTGCATCTAGATCAGTACATCGGCTACATGCTAACAGCTGCCTCCGTCTCGGCAGCACTGAGTGTCGGCCACACTTTGAGAGGAGTCTGAATGGACCCGTGTGTAATCTGCTCTGAAAACCATTTGTATAGTGTGTTTCATTTTTTTTAAATTAAATCTTTATTGTTCAGATAAAAAAAAAAAGATGACTAGAATAGTCTTACCAAATGTTAACGCTGTTAAAAATTCTAAGTAGTGGGGTATTACATCATTTAGTGTGGCTCTTCCGGATTATTTTTTGGTGTTGTTTTATTTTTATAAATGATATAAACCATTTTTTAAAATATATTTTATTGATTTTTTACAGAGAGGAAGGGAGAAGAATAGAGAGTTAGAATAGAGAGTTAGAAACATCGATGAGAGAGAAACATCGATCAGCTGCCTCCTTCTCTCTCTCTCTCTCTCTCTCTCTCTCTCTCTCTCTCTCTCTCTCCTGTTCTCACATCATAATTTCCAATAGTGCTTTGATATCCCATTGAGTATTTATACAGTCATTGATTAAAATATTCCATCACTATTCAGCATCTATCTCTCACTTTCCCCTTTATATTTAATTATCATCATTAAAAAGTAAATCTTGCTCTAGCTGGTTTGGCTCCGTGGATGGAGGGTTGGCCTGAAAGCTCCTGGGTTCTATTCCAGGCAAGGGCACATGTCCAGGTTGTGGGCTCCATCCCCAACAGGGGGCCTGCAGAAGGCAGCCCATCAATGATTCTCTCTCATCATTGATGTTTCTATCTCTCTCCTTCTCCCTCCCTCTCTGAAATCAATAAAAATATATTGATATAAAATTGTTTTAAATCTTTTTATGAATATATCAATCTTTCAGTGTAATTTTAAAGGTTAGATTACAAATGATAGCATTATTTAGTTAAATTATATAAATATATCTATGACTCTTGAAGACCATTGGCAGATTGTAGAAATAGCAACATTCTTTTGGAACACAGCCACAGGTGATAGTGATGAATAACTCTGTCAGGTTTTTGTTTTGTTTTTCCACCATAAGAACTCTTGAGTGTTATAAATAGTGCTTTCATATTTGCTAATTAAGGGTAAAAAAGGTTAATTGCATTTCTTTGGTAACTAATAAAATGTAACTAATTAATTACTTCTCCTTCCTCCTTCCCTCCCTCCCTCCCCCAAGTCTGTTACTATTTGTATGCTGATATAGAGCATAGCATGGTAATGGAATTAATGTAAAAGTTGGTGTCAAAAAGACCCAGCCTTTAAATCTATTTTGCCTACTTGCTTGACTGATTTCTAGACTTCACAATAAAAAACATGTAAGTCCAGAGAAAGAATATTGTCATCCATTTTTTAAATGTCTGACATTCAATTCAGTATCTGTCTCTAGCAGGGAGTCAATAAACGTTTGTTGATTTAAGCTGTGCCCTCAGGTACTTACCTCCCTGTGTTTCACTTTTCTGTGAAGGAAGCAGCAATGATGAGGCGTCTAAAAGGCCACCTGGATAGGACCTCAAGCTTCTCTGGATTACTTGTCTATACCAATCATAGATTTTTCCTTTTTTCTCCTATGAATTATTTTCTAGTTCCTTTTGTATAAGATAATCATATACTATAGTTATCAAAACTCTGTTATTGACAAATATTTCACTTTTATATCCTTGCTCAGTAATACCTCTGCGTAACATTACAAATGTCAAAGGAAAGTTCTGTTTAAAGGCTGATTGGTACAATATTCAAACTACAAATTCACTTGACAAAATGCCTACTTTATAAGCATTTAGTAAAAATAAAAACATGACTCAAGTTTCCGTTTATCTTTTATTCTCTCTCTCTTTTAGTTTAACCTCAGGGACAAGGACCTGAATTAAATAAACATAACCCTCTGTTCATGATGTGCTATTGTCATGGTCTGGTCAAGGCTGTGTTCTTACTTCATTTCTGTTCCATTCATAACACATATCTCCTCCACCCACCCACCCCAAGGACACCCACTCTGATGTATAAAATATGCGACCTTGAGCAAGTCCTCATTTTGCAGTTTTCTTTTATGTAAATATTTCACCCAGATTCTTATTGCCTATTCCTCAGAATACTTATCTTTTTTTATATTGTGAGTGGTATTTATCAATTATATAATTTTGGTAGATACTGGAATGCAAAAACACTTGTATTTTAATTGTTTTCTGTTTCTCAGCTTGTTAAGTGAACTTTTTCATTACATCTTACAGTTTAAAATTGACTACTCTGGATTTTCTAGGTGGATAATCATGGAATCTACAAATATTTTTTTTCTATTTCACATTATTTTTATTATTGCATCTACAAAAATTTCTACAATCACAAAAAATGGCAATTATAATAATATGTTCTAGTTCTATTTTTATACTTTAAAGCAATATATTACAGTATACAGTAAAGGTTGAAAATAACAATAGTTTAGAATGAAAGCCTTTTTCTAGCTTTGTCTATTTTGAAATATGTTTCTTTGCAATGTTTACTGAATTTTAGCCAAGATCTTTGCTATTTTTGTATAATTATCATTATTTTCAAACTAACTATATATCAATTATAAATCATGTTCAATATTTTTCCATTTTTATGGATTTTTCTAAGAGAGCAGATAGGCTTTTGATAAAGTGAGCAACGAAAAGTTGCACACCTAAATCCCCTCAGATTTTCAACTGGAATATGAAACAAGAGAAAAACAGAAGCCCATTCCAACTTTCAAAAATATTACCACCCACTGAGGCCAGAGTAACAAAAAAGAAAGTGGCTCCACAACATCCTTACGTCCAGCACGTTAAGATGGTAACCGGATCGTGTGCACAACTGTCTGGGAAATGGAACTTCAGCAGCAGATGGCGCGCATCCCCATCAGTGACCCCTCTCTGAGAAGCTCTGCTCTCGCCAACTGGGATACATCATCTGTAATCATGCAAGTGCATAAGGTGCTGGCTACATCGTCTCTGACATGTGTAAGGACACATTTAAAAATTCAGTCATTATTCAGCACTAAGTACAGTACTTCGTCAGATGTCTGCTGCAAGTTCTGATAAAGGGTGGAAGTTGGATTCCATTCTCCATGAATTTTAACCACAGACCTACACGATGAGACCTCACTACTTAGACACCAGGATACCAGGAAGAAAACTGCTCTTAAACCTTCTGATGTTGCTTGACACTGGTCACCACTGCTAGCGGCAGTAAGTAGTTCAGACCTGTGCTGGCCCCAGTAGCCGTCACTACCATTTGAATCTCTCTGACATACAGCTCTCAACGTGAAAAAACAAGGGAGAATCATGACGTCATTTACTGAACTCCATATATCACATATTATAAATAATTTTTAAACTATGACTATCTTTCTTATATACATTTTTCTAAATTGCCCTGAGAAGCACATTTTTTCTTCCTTTTTATGTCCAATGATGCTGAGAGAAATACTACATAAGACAGAATCCTGCTCAGAGGACAGGGCCATGGAAGTTGTGATGTGGCTCACTTTCAGTGGGGCCTCCATCCAGCCAAAGTCTGATCCAAGGAAACTCATCACCGGTATATCTACCTCCAGCATGTATCAGCCTTTACAGATTTTCTCTTTCCTTTCTTAGATCACCATGGTAATATCTTTAGCATTGCAAAGAACAGAATTTTTTTAATTGCCATTTGTGTCCTTTAAATTATCCTTAGTATATTTTTCTAAATGACTGCTAAAGAGAGAAAATAAGTCATATTGTTTGTGCTTCTCCAAACTTAATTTGATCTTCAATTTTATCTTGCAGAAAAATGCATTCTTTTAATCATGTGATAATTCAGTTTACCCTAGCAAATTACATGACAACTCAAAAAGGCAGATTGTATTTAAATGTAACTATTTCTTCAGCATTTTCCCTCTCTTTGGTATTAGAATAAAAGTATCATTACTGAATCACATGGCCTCATTTTTGTAGTTATTATAAAACTAAAATAGCGATATGTATATAGTAAAACAAAAATATACATACTGATATATATGTGTGTGTGTATATATATATATGTATATATATATGTATATGTATTTGTGTGGTTATATAAATACATACATACAAATATATACCTGTGTGCATGTATATCTTTTAGTTGGATATGCACACATATGTTTACCATTGAATATAGAGGAATGCAGACAGGAGAAAACCAAAAGGCTAGGAAAGTAGATATATCTCAGCTGTACAAACAGAAATGGGAAGACAGAAGCATTTTTAATAATAAATATTTGGACGTATAAACACAAACCATGGGGTTGGTACTCTTTTGGTTGCTCATCGTAGATGCACCTTTTATTGGCTCTGAGGTTGTAGAATGGAGGTGTGTGTGTAAGAACCACTTCAGCACTGTCAGAACAGCCGTTGAAAATTGGGAACTTATTATAGAAAATGGAAAGTTTTTACCTGAGACATTTTGACCCAGAGATTCAAGGAAAAAAATATGAAAGAGTCAAGGACAAGTACTGAGGACCAAATTATCAAGGCTTGGGGCAGAAGTACAGAAAGCAGGCTCACCAGAGATCTGTAATTGCTCATGGAGACAGAAACCACCACGTGCTGCTCCAAAAAAAGAGCGACTACATCTTTCCCCTCTTAACCTCCTGGCCCCAATTTCATTCTTCTTTCCTTTTTGTCTCCTTCTGAAGTGTGAAGAGGGCTCTTTTGTTTGTCCTCGGTGTGGTCTCACAGACATGGTGATGCAGAGAGGCAGCTAGCCAGCAAAACGTGAAATGTTGATAAACAAAGTAATCTGCCTCCCACTGGTGGAGGGAAGGTGGGAGCAGTGGTTTGAGGATGAGGAGTTATAAACCAGTGAGACACTAAAGTACTACACAGCTTCCAGGCTCCTAGAAGCATGGATCTCCATGGTTAAATTTAAGGGCCAATAGCAGTAACTATGTAATTCTGTGTTCTTGGTTTGCTTCTCCTCGTGTTTTATCATTTGTTTAATCTTTATTTTCTTCTATTTTAAATTATACGGTATATTTTCATTCTAAACTACATTAATTCATTTGAAAAGTAGTTCAGGCAATGGTATGAATATAAGAACATGATTTATTTCTATTGCTCCCCTCAACTACTACCATATTTATTTTGAACCAAAGAGTCCCACAGGTAAGTTTTTCTTTTATTGGTCTATTATGTTTTCCCCCTTCTAGTTTCATTAATAAATATAGTTAAAGAATAAAGGTAAGCAGTTATTTCTTATATTTCACCAAATATGAGTCATATATGGGCATTCACATACAGGATGGGACAAAAGTAGGTCTACAGTTGTTCATATGGAAAATGTTACAATAATCTATCCTATATAATAAAGAGGTAGTATGCAAATTAACCCTCATGCCCTCACAAGATGGCTGCCCACGACCAGGCCAGCAGGGGGGTTAGTGAGGGACGACCAAACAACTGAACAAGCAGGCTGTGTGGGGCAACCAGGACAGAAGGGGGTTAGTGAGGGATGACCAAATGACTGAACAAGCAGGCTGTGTGGGGTGACCAGGCTGGGAGGGGGGTTAGTGAGGGACAACAAAACAAGTGAACAAGCAGGCTGCATGAGCTGACCAGGCTGGAAGGGAGGAGAGGCAATAAAGGGTGACCAGGCTGGTGGGGGGGGCAGTTAGCAGCAACCAGGCCAGCAGGGGGGCCAGTTAGGGGTGATCAGGCCCGGCAAGTGAGACAATGAGGAGTGATTAGGCCAGTGCGGGGGGGGGGGTCAGTTTGGGGAGACTAGGCAGGCAGGCAGGTGAGTGATTAAGAGCCAGCAGTCCAGGATTGTGAGAGGGATGTCTGATTGCCAGTTTAGGCCCAGGGATCGGGCCTAAACCGGCAGTCGGACATTCCCCAAGGAGTCCTGGATTGAATAGGGTGCAGGCTGGGCTGAGGGGACCCCCTCCTTGCACATATTTCATGCACCGGACCCCTAGTCTATATAATAAAAGCCTGAGTGACCTTTATAGTAGAACGACCAGAATGACTGGTCACTATGATGCTCACTGACCACCAGGGGGCAGACACTCAATGCAGGAGCTGCCCCCTGGTGGTCAGTGCACTCCCAGAAGCTGGGCTCACAGCTGGCGATCGCTAAGGAGCAGCGCTAAGGAGCAGTGAGCAGGTGGGTGGTAAGGAGCAAGGGGTCCCAGACTGCAAGAGGGATGTCGTAATGGTCCTGGACTGCAGAAGAGGGCGCAGGCCCGGCTGAGGGACCCTCATCCAGTGCACGAATTTCATGTACTGGGTCTCTAGTTAATAAATAATAATACAAAAATAAAGTCTGTTTCACATACTCACAACTATAAACCTACTTTTGCTCCATCCTGTATATTCTTTCTAAAACTCACAGCAACTCTGTGAATGGCAGTTACTATTTCTGTTTAATTTATAACAACACAAGGAGGAAGGAACAGTAGGTGCTGGGTCTGTGAACAGTACATGTGAGGACACTGAGGCGGAAATGAACAAAGCTCATGCTCATCCCGATTCCCTGAGGGAGGAAAGTGCAAATCCCACAACCCACTTCAGTGAAGAATTACTCTTCTAAGATCTTCCAACCCAGGAATTCGCCTGCGAGGACACATTTGTGAAATTCTGCTAAGAAATGTGCAACCTTGCATTCAGCAGCCTCAGTTATGGTGAAAAAAATTCAAGAATTAACCTAAAATGTTCATCAACCAATAACTGGTCAAATAAATTATGGTTTCTCTATACATGGAACACTATAAAGCTTAAAATTTTAAATATATATACATATTACATATATAAAATCTCTAAGGGATATTAAACTGGAAAAAAGCAAAAAATGAAATTGTGTACAGAGTGTGATCTAGTGTGATGATAACACTATAATTCAAGTAATATGTGACATAATATTAATATAAAGGTTGTTTTGGTATCTTCCCATAATATCTATGCTTATCTATGATATATCACACACACACACATACACTCACACACTCTTAGAAAGGATACCAAAAATAAAAATCCTGTAACAGTGATTTTTGAGAAAAGAAAGTTGGAATACTAATACAGATAAGTTTATTTTTATTTCATAACTTTGTGTAATCTGAATGTTTTGCCATATTCATACATTATTTTTATACTAAAAGAAGTTTGTTTTTTTTCCGGGATGTTGGATAATGGATTACTCCATTAATCAGACTTTTCTGTATATAATGAGTGCAAAGTAAACATTATTTTAAATTAAAGGTAATAGCAAGATGAATGAAAATAAAGCACTTATTTAACAACCCTAAAGGGGAGAAAAGTTAAGAACACACTTTGGAAGGAAACAGGAGAGAAAAAACACACGTAAGAGAAGCTGATACATATGGTTATCAAATGCTGAGACAATATGGAGAAGTTACTTAAAGACATTTGCAATAGTATTGCTCAAAGCTGAAGGACTGAATAACAGGTCAACAAGAGCCATGATCAGAGAGTGAAAAAGATCCTTGGCCAAGCAGGTTAAATGGCATTCCAGATTGCCAGTGGTCTTACCTGTTCTGGCTGCTGTAACAAAATACCACTTACTAGGTCGCCCACAAACAACACAAATTTACTTTTCACAATTCTGGAGGATGGAAGTCCAAGGTCAGGGTCCTAGCAGGGTTGGGTGAGTTTCTCCTGCATCACAAACTTAGCCATCCTCCCATGGAGAAGAGGCTGGGGAGCTTCTGGGAGCTCTTCTTGTAAGAACACGAATCCCCTTCTTGAAGGCTCTGCCCTCAGGACTTAATCCTCTCAGAGTCCCCACCTCCTAATACCATCACCTTGGGAGTCAGGATTCAATGTGAGGGGGACACATTCAGACCACAGAACTAGGGATTAAAGGGAAATATTTACCAGTGTCCGGACAAAAACCACACGTATACAAAGTCTAGAGAAATCAGAAAGACACCGGCATCTAACCAGCAACAGAGAAAGCTAGCTAACAGCAAAGACTACTTTCAAAATTTTAACAGGATAAAAAATGATTTGTAACCTAGAATTCTCTACCCTGAGACCCTGCTGATTGAGAATGAATATGGACCAATACTATTTTATATGCACAAGTCATCACAAACATCTCTAGGAAGCCACTGAAGACCTGTTGCTACTAAAACTAGAGTAGGGAAACTACCAAAGAGAATAAACACATTGGCTCTGGAAAATAGGGTTCCTGTAACAGGAGAGCAGGAAAGCCATGTTCCTGGCAGGAGCTGGGAGGCTGTCCTGTGAGGCTGGCAGGAGAGAGCACCACAAGAGGGCGAGCTTCAGGGGAAATGCAGATTATTTCAGGATGGTCTGGCCATGTAGTCCAGCAGAGCTGAGAGACTACACGAACAGAAATCATGAAAGTAATGAAAAAAAATCGAGGAAATCATCACACTGCAGGTAAAGCAGGGTGTCATATAGGAAAAGAAATATAATTTTAAAATATCATTTGGCATTATAATGAATAGTTACAAAGTCATAATAATATAAATCCTGAAAATTGATTTTTCTTAAAATGCACGGAACTGTTTGACACTTGAAATAATGGTTATATCGTACTCTGAAAATATATATGTATAATTACAGCAAAGCCCCACAAGTATTTTGCATGGAGTTATATTTCAAATTTGCTAGTGAGCTTGATATGAAATCCAATTTTTAAAAAACAGATAAATTTTATGAGATTTCTGTTGCAGCAGTTTAATAAGACCAGATATTCTGAAACACCTTTTCTCTTCAAAACACCTACCTGCTGTCTAATTAGAGCTAATGTGCTTCAAAAAGCCCCGCAGAGCTCACAAAACAGTAAGGCGAGTCCTCCAGGAGCGACACCACCAGCAGCACCAACTCACAAAACAGAACAACAGAACTTGGAGCTGAAACTAGAAAGAAAGCCCCACACAGAAGCCAAGGCCTGCTTTGACATGTGCCCAACCCAGAATCTCCAGCTGGCTGAAGATCAGCGCCCTGGGGGAGAGGATGCAGACCCGACAAGTCTGGGAGCCAAACCGGACAGACCTCCGCGTTGAGACAGTCATTCAAAACCACTGAATCTTGATTAAAAGTAGAAACATGTGCATGCTGACCACACCAAATGAAAGAAACAGCTTGTTGGACTTTGGTGGGAAAAACAATATCATCTTCCCTATAATTTGCATCCATAGCTCTCCTCTCATGCGGTCCTGGGATTTGAATTACACAACACTTTGTAACATCTAGTAAATCCAGGAAACCAAATGAAAATGTTTTTCTCCAGATTAGTAGAGCTCTCTTGTCTTGGCAGAAACAAAGAGGAATCATCTCAATGTAGGCCCTGGGGATTCTTAAAATTAAAGTTCTATCAAATCGCTCATAATTAAATCTAGGAAACAGATGCGGAAATGCAATATCCTACTCAACACACCATAGCCTGCAGAATATTACACATAAAGCAGATACCGAAAATATAAGAAACAATGTACAACATAGTGTGTTTAAGTGTTTAAAGAAATAATGGAAGAGATTGAAAACCGTATAAAGAAAGGAGACAATGAGAAATGTTTTAAAAGGATACAAAATTTAAAAGGATATAATCACCAAAACTTAAAATTCATCTGATGTCTTTAAATGATGGCTAATGCATAGCTGTAGAGAATATCAGCACACTACCAGAGGAATATGAAGATATTATTCATAATGCAACTAAAAAGAAAGCAAAGTTATGAAAGAGAAATCAGGTGAAACCAATGACCAGAGAAGTCCTAGCAGCATTTAACTGGAAATCCACATAGAATAAAGAGAGCCAAACTAATATTTTAATACTGCAAATTTTTCAGAATCGATTAAAAAGCAATTTTCAGATACAAGAAGCACAACAAATTTAAAAATCTACTTCCAGCCACAGCATAATAAATTGTAGGCCATGAAAATAAAGAAGACATTAAACCACCAGAACTTTTCATCATCGGCAATGGAAGCTGAAGAACTGGATGACCTCCTTACGCTGGTATATCTGTGAGGAAACTGAAACCACAGCCCTGCCCCATCATCTAGTCTACCAGATCCCTCCAACACCCCTCCTCCGCTACCTCTAAACCTCTCCTTCCTCCCCTGTGCCTTCCTATTTTCCAGCTGAGGCCTTTTATCATAGCATAGATACAAGGTAGAGCAATTTCCTGTTTATTTCATACCTCATGCAGATCGCCCGCTGGGTTTTGGGCTTGGATCTAATGCTTTCTTGGTGTTTGAAAGCCAAAATTTCTTCCAATAATTTTTGTTAATCCCTAGGTATTTACCTTTACAGCTTTCTTTCCTCTCATCTGGCTTCCTGTGTCATAATTTTTTTATGCCTTTTATCAAGTTAGATACAGATTGTCTCTTCACACTCAATTTCCCTGAAAATAGCCACTTTCAGAAAAAAAAATAGGAATGAAACTTGGTACTAAAATATTTTATGGGGTAAAAGAATTGGAGAACCTTTGATTAGTACCTAGTCAGAAGTCACTTTCAACAAAAGGTAGCCTGGATTGTCACCCACTGGCTCTGGGTGAGCCTCTATAACAGTGATGGTGAACCTTTTGAGCTCGGCGTGCCAGCATTTTGAAAAACCCTAACTTAACTCTGGTGCCGTGTCACATATAGAAATTTTTTGATATTTGCAACCATAGTAAAACAAAGACATATTTTTGATATTATTTTATATATTTAAATGACATTTAATAAAGAAAAATCAACCAAAAAAATGAGTTTGCGTGTCATAGGTTCGCCATCACTGTTCTATAGGAAAGGCTGAAGTGAAAGCAGGGACCAAGAATATATTCCTATTGAAAGTATGGGGAGCAAGGAAGTCACATCAAGGCTTAAACCTGGACCTGGAAATGCTGTCCCCTGCTGTGTGTGCCCTGCCCCCTCCTGGAAGCATCCTCTAAAAGGCTAATATGCAAATTGTCCCCTTGACTGGTAGTTCGACCAGGGGATGGGGCAGGCCAATCCCCCACCAGCCCCACCCCTGATCAGCCCTCCCCACCCCGATTGGGGGTGGGGCCAGACGGCCAACCTCCCGTGTCCTCGCCCTCACTCCACCCGATTGGCCCTGATCGGGACAGGCCAGCTGGACCTCACCTGTGCATGAATTCGTGCACTGAGCCTCTAGTAAAAAAATAAACAGAGAGGAATTATGTGGGCATACACTAGACCAGCGTTCTCAACCTGTGGGTCACGACCCCTTTGGCGGTCGAACAACCCTTTCACAGCGGTCGCCTAAGACCATCCTGCATATCAGATATTTACATTATGATTCATAACAGTAGCAACATTACAGTTATGAAGTAGCAATGAAAATAATTTTATGGTTGGTCACAACATGAGAAACTGTATTTAAAGGGCCAGAAGGTATGCTTGGGGGGAAAGGGGTGTGGGAGATGCGGGAAGAGACTGGACAAAAATCATGCACCTATGGATGAGGACAGTGGGTGGGGAGTGAGGGCGGAGGGTGGGGTGGGAACTGGGAGGAGGGGAGTTATGGGGGGAAAAAGAGGAACAAATGTAATAATCTGAACAATAAAGATTTAATTATTAAAAAAAAAGGGGGGGCCAGAAGGTTGAGAACCACTGCACTAGACAAAGAAAGGCCTGACTAAGGTACTTGGAAGCCTTTAAAGTGAAAAACTTCCTGCTTCCCAGAAGGCCAGGTGATAAAGGAATAATGACAAGTTTAACTTATAAACTCACAGGTTACTTGCTATGTGAGAGTCTCATCACATTCTTCAACTTCTCCTAAATCAGTTTTCTCATCTGTAAAATTGTATCTGGGGAGATTTTCTTGAAGATAAATTATATGAGATACAAAAAAATATATCTCTAGCCCTGACAAACATTATCAACCTTCACTGCTCTCCAACATTTTTTTCAAGTCTTCGCAAGTTTGACACACCAATCTGCTACCTTATCATTATCAGTTCCTTACATTTTGCTTTATTTCCTGGACCCTGATGGTCTTCAGGGATTTGTGGATGTGTTTCCTACCTAAGCACTTCGAGTGCAAGTAATCAGTGCTTGCTGTGACCATGTCCCTAACGGGGTACCAGACAGCAGATTCTGCAAAGAGAGTGGCTGCTGAGGACTGCATTACAAGGGCTAACATTTCTGTTGATATCAGGAAAGGTGGGATCAAAGTGGAAAGACAAAAAATTAATGTGAAAGTTATGTAGAACCTTAAAGAATTAAATAAAGAGATGAGGGAAACACCCATTACATCTTTCTATCCAAACCATGTCTCTTTGTTCTTCACCAAGAGGCAGGCATCGGGATATTATTTTGCTCCCCATAAAGAAGATGATGGAGCTGAAGAACTAATCTCAGAGATCTGACTTTGAATACTAGACATTATCAGAGGAGAAGAAAGAGTAACTAGCTCAAGGTTGATAAGCACCTACATGGTTGAGGATATTTCTTCTTGATTGAATAGGAAAAAAAACTAAAATAAATAAGATTCACTGGGTTGTTTCTATAATTAACAGAAGAAAAAAAATGACCACAAAGATATAGCCCTCGTCAGTCAAGACAGACCAGTTATGCTGAAGTAACAAAGCAACTCCCAGACCTGGGCATAGAACATTTGAATGTTGCTCATTCTGCAGGTCCATGGAAGACTATTTGGGGAAAGGCAGGTGCTGCCTTTGTGAGTCCCTCCGGAACTCTGCCTGAGGGGGATTCCATTAACAATGAGGTGAGCTGCACGTGCTTCCATAGCTCTCACCAGAGATGCCATGTCACTTTCACTCAATTTTTGTTGGTAAAAGCACATTACAAGGTCACGTATAAATTAAAAAGGGGCAGAAAAGTACAATCTTATGAAGTGCCTAGAAAAAGAAATGGAGAAACAGGATATTTATGATCGCCCTCATGACTGCCATAGTATGCCATTAAAGCATAAACAACATAAATAAATAAAAAAACAAACAAGCTACTAAGGAGAAATATCATGCTACTTGGAAGTAAATTAAAAATAAAATTACATAAGAAATTCTGAGATAGAAAGGCACATTTCAAGAATTGCCTATGCAGCCATACTAATACATATAAAAGCCAAAGAACAAAAGTTCAGATGTGTCTTTGTATAGTTATAACATATGTCCTTTCCCCAAATTTGCTTAAGGGAATACCTCCAGGTATAAAAGGCTGAATTTCAGAAAGAGATTTTTAAACAGGGATGTTGTTGTTCAAATTGGATGCTGACAAATCCATTTAGGAAGAGACCAGTAAATAAGAACATGGAAAGCAATAACTGCAGCTGGTTAGAATTATCTAAATGTTGAAACAAATACACTACAAAAAAACACACTATAGCCCTAGTGGTCTGGCTCAGTGAAAAGAGCGCCAGCCTGAAGACTGAAGGGTCCTGGGTTCGATTCCGGTCAAAGGCAGATGCTCAGGTTGCGGGCTCGATCCCCAGTGTGTGGCGTGCAGGAGGCAGCCAATCAATGATTCTCTCTCATCATTGATGTTTCTATTTCTCTCTCCCTCTCTCTCCTCTCTGAAATCAATTAAAATAGTAATAATAAAGAAAAAATACACACTATAAAAGTCCACAGCAAAGCTTCCATAGTTCCAATCTGATTAATAGGAGGTTGGGGGGCGGAAAAGATAAAACCATAAAATATAGCACTCTCTTTCCTATTATATAACCAATCCACAGCCATTGTGGTTATTCAAGTTATATAAAGGATTAATAACAGCTCAAGAAGTTTACTAATAAACTCCACAGATAAGTATTTATAATTAATGTTATAAATTGATTTAATTTCTAAATTTGAAAAATTGTGTTTAATTCAATATAAGACAAAAAGTGGAATAAAATCTGGTGCCAGTGCCTTACATAAAGTGTCCCTAGTGTTCAGCACAATTCTTGGTAATGTCACGGCATTTAACCTGCATACTTCTTAAATGTAGAGATGCATAAAAGGCAAGTTACAAAAAGTTGAAAAGCAGGACATAGACCAAGTGTATGATAGCCAAAAATAAAATGACATAGCTCAATTTTTCTATATACAAAAGACATTCATAAAAATTCAAAGGTTAGAACAAAACAGTGGACAAAACTATCTACCTGATGTTAATATTACCACCATTGTTTGTCTCCTTCTCATATTTCAATCAGTAAAATTTAAGGGAAATACCATAAAGTGAAATAAGAAGCAGACTTACATAAAAATGAAAGTGACAGACATGACAATACTGAATCTATTCATATTCAAAAAATAGCAAGCCATTCTAATACATAAAGCAAAAATTCTTTCACAAACACTCAAAAGAATGGAAAAAAAAACAATTGTGGTAATATTTTAATTTACTGTTATATGGTAGTTAAAATTGGAAAAAAGCAGAGACATAATAAATCAGAAATATATAAATTATGAAATCTAATTCCCTCTGTTTCCTCTTCCATTTCACTATTTTTCTTTAGATCAGCTGAACCTAATAGTGTCAGCATTGTATTCATATAAGTCAGAAATCTCAAAATGCAAAATGTATGTTCTTGGATATGCCCATTGAAATAATTTCAACATTATTTAATCAACATTTGACCCCTCTTCCAATTCAAGTGTTAATTAACCAAGTGTCTTATATTCATGATTCATTCTGATTTTCATAATGTATTTATTACATTATTTGATTATGATCTTGAACTGAATTGATTTTTTAGAGAGAAAAAAAAGAAGATTTTGTAGTTCTATACTTTCAAGAAGATAAGTGTATTTGCAGAATAAGTAGTTAGGGAGCCAAAAGGCATTAAGGTACTTGATGTCCCATTGTCTTAAATAGCTTTGTTGTTTTGTGATTAAAGAGCCAGATACTGCATTTGATCTTAGTAAATTTGCTCTAGCTTAAATACGTTAGATTCAAATTTCTCATGTGTGAATAAAGGAACTAATGTACTGTAAATAAATGAATATAAAGTAGGTTGTTGGAATCCATAATGAGAGATGAAATTAAGGACATATTCTGCCTCTTAGCAGTGAAATGAGTTCTAGTCAATTGGATTATTTTTCAGTAAAAGTTTTACAAAAGTCTAAATTAGAAACACAAAGTAAACCAAATTATAAATCATGTGCAAAATATAAATGCAAAATTATTTTGCAAAACTAAACTAATGTTTGATTGAAAACATGAGCATGGGGGTTTGGGATTAATTCCTTTAAGTGTCATGAAATGAATGGTAATACATGCTTTTATTTCAGTGAAAATTTGTTTTTATGATGACTAGAAATGTTTAGAACCCAACCATATCTTAACAATTATAAGGTCTAATTCCTTTTTTCATATGGAGACAGTCACCTGGAGAAGTTACCTCCGCCGGGTCCACCCAGCCAACACAAAGATTAAAGCCAAACTTTAGCATCCAACCCCTTTCTTTCCAGAAATCCACAGGTCATTGTCCTCCTTTATGATCTGACTCATGAATCATATTTCGGTGAATATATTTTACAACTATCTTTGGAAATATCCAAACTGTGTTTTATCAGAAAATGCTATGGGGACTATTCACAAAGAAATGGAGACCAGGGTGTTAGCACTGGGACTTGCAAAGCCTGAAGAAAGCGTGGCTGGAGAGGAATAAAGAGTCAACCTCGAGCAGAAGACAATGAAGGAAGGCCATGCCGGGAGCGCTCTGTGAGCAGCTAAGAAGGAAGAACTTTATAACACCCCGATCAGAACACAACAGGCTTCAAAGCCAGGAATTCATCAAGGAAAACGCACACGATATTTTAGATGCGAAGGTGAAATAGGGCAGAAGACTGTGCTGCCTGCCAAACTGTAAAGGAAGTATTGCACAAAAGCGCTTTGCAGA
This sequence comes from Myotis lucifugus, assembly GCF_000147115.1. Classification (NCBI taxonomy): domain Eukaryota; kingdom Metazoa; phylum Chordata; class Mammalia; order Chiroptera; family Vespertilionidae; genus Myotis; species Myotis lucifugus. Next base: position 652,105 of record NW_005871446.1, on the reverse strand, counting down.
TGAAAGAAGCTGCAGGTATCGCTGATGGCTGCGGGATGTGGCCATGCCCTAGAAAGTCTGTGATTACAAGTATCATAAGCAGTTAGAGGTGACCTGACTACGGGATGGTATCTGCATGCAGGCAGGATTATTTTATGATTAGGATCATTGAAATGGATAACAAATTTGTCCTCATTGTTAGGAGTTTTGTCTTGTATTGTGTGAGTTTGAGGTGAGGGCTGAACAGGTGTGTCTGATTCTGTGAGATCACCATAAATCACTCAAAGACACAGGTTCTCCCCATCAAGTGAGGGACTTGTTTACTGTCTAGTGATTTAACTGAAGGATGGTGAAGGTGACAGGAGGACAGGGAGGACTCCTATTGGCTGACCAAGCCTCCTTGAGAAACATGTCACTTAAGGTTCTGAAATTTTGATGTGGCTTTTACATGTTCTTGTTGGTTTGGGGAAAAGACTATGTTTCTGCTCTCAATAGTGTCAGGAAGAAAAAAACAAAATAAAGATTCTCACAGAGACATACAATTAAACACAGAGAAAAGGCTACACAGAGCTATGTGGAGACCTAATGAGTAAACACATACAGAGATGCAGAGAGAGAGAGAGATACATACACAATTACAGACATAAATACACAGACACACAATGGTCCAGAGACATAGAATAGATACACAGAAGGACAAAGAGAAACAGAAAGGGAGATTCAGAGACACACCACTCAGACATTCAGAAAAACTCAAATGTGAGACAGATATTCACTGAGAGAAACAGAGACTTACAAGCCATACACATGGAAAATTGTCCAGATTTTAACTTACAATAAAAACTAACAAAAATACATCTAAAATTGAGAGATAACTTTAAGATACATGAATGTTATTCTGGGTAAGGAATGTGTTGTTATAGTGTAACTTATAAGTTATAATTTCATATACTCATAGAATGTCTCAAATGCATTTTTAAAAAAAATCTTTTCATTAAAACACAGATTTCTCTTTTTAAAAAAATATTTTTTATTAATTTCAGAGAAGAAGGGAGAGGGAGAGAGAGATAGAAACATCAGTGATGAGAGAGAATCATTGATTGGCTGCCTCCTGCACACCCCCTACTGGGGATTGAGCCCACACCCCGGGCATGTGCCCTTGACTGGAATTGAACCTGGGACCCCTCAGTCTGCAGACCAACGCTCTATCCACTGAACCAAACCAGTTAGGGCAAAAATTTTTCATAGTATCAATGGGAAAAAGGAAGATGGCTCTAACAATAGGCTTATCAACTTAAAAGCAAATGTCAAAAAATTATTTTAAAATATATATTTATTATTTATATATATTTGTTTATGTATATATAATATTGCACTGTTTTTATATATGTATAAAACATAAGTGTAATGCTTAGAAAATAACTTACATATAAAAAAGCCTGAGAATTAAAACTTACCTCTCACAAATCTGGACATAGATTTGAAGTGGTTTGTAAAACTGAAGAATTTTAAATCATCCATATAAGATTCAAATGATTCAAATAGGTTACAAACAGGACATAACCATCTCAGGACTGATACTGTGGACTGGCCAGATCCATCTCTATCTCACTTCCCTTCTAGGGTCCTTTCTACCCAGATCCTCCAGGTAAAGCAATGGTTTCCCAGACTCCTTCACAGTGAGGGTTGGGGTGAAATGGCTCCCACCAATCAAGAAAAGGCACAGAAACTTTGAAGTGGGAGAGAATTAGAGGTCCTCTCTGGCCTCTTTTTCTATTTTAGCTATTGGCAGATAGGGCTGTGGACACGAGGCTTTCTTGCTCAGCTGTCCAGCACCCAGCCTCCCGTTTCCCAGGTGATGTGGTGGTGGTGGCAGCAGCAGCAGCAGAGGCAGCGGTAGACCCCTGATCCCAGCTCCCTACACAATGATATCACTCAGTATATTCATAAACTCAAACATTCCAAGGTGATTTCAGAGATAGTAGCTCCTATGATAGGTCCGTTCTTCAATGATCAGGAAATTATTCCTGGAATCCCAAGCTAGAGTTTGCTTCTCTAGAAATTCTAACAATTTTATAACAAACTAGAGGCCCAGTGCACAAAATTTGTGCACTGGGGGAGGGTCCCTCAGCTCAGCCTGCACCCTTGCACAGTCCAGGAATCCTCAGGGGATGTCTGACTGCCAGCTTAGGCCCGATCCCCCTGGCAGGCAGACATCCCTCTCACAGTCTGAGGTTCTCCCAGTCTGGGACCCCTCGCTCCTTACCATCCACCTACAGCGGAGGTGAGAGAGGCTCCCGCCACCGCATCTGAGCTCACCAGCCATGAGCCCAGCTTCTGGCTGAGCAGGGCTCCCCCTGTGAGAGCACACTGACCACCAGGGGGCATCTCCTGCATTGAGCATCTGCCCCCTAGTGGTCAGTGTGCATCAAAACTACCAGTCGTTCCGACGGTCGTTCTGCTGTTTGGTTGGTTTGCATATTAGGGTTTTATTATATAGGATGCTGTCTTATTTCTATTTTCTGCATACAACATTGACAGAACATACCTATCAGAAGCAAGAAAAATTTACAGCAATGAAAATATAGGAACCATGATAAAATAAGAATGCAGAAAATATTACATGAAATAACATAAGGTCAAATATAGGTGCAACGGTAATAAATAAAATTAGTTACTTCCTTCTTTTTAAAAGGAATGCACTCCTATGATGTGTCAAATTAATTTATGAATGTTGATGTGAAGCAGGTATGTCATTTGTACAATAATAAGCAAAAGTATCCTCGATAAATTAAAAACAGAATAAAAAGAAAGCTTTTTGCTTGCTTTCTAGAGTGGTTGTAGTGTGGCTATCAGAGAAAATACAATTCCAGTCAAAAAGCATTAAACAGAAAAACAATATTTTATAATGGAAATATGAGTCATGAACACTTATATTTCAAAACACACTGATTTTTAAAAATTATGAGGGTCATGTTTTGTAAAAATTCTATTTCTTAAAATGCTATGATAAAACCATGCCAAATGATTCAAAAGTTGCCATAAAATAGTTTCAATATTAATTAATAATCTATAAAGTCAGTCTTCTCTCTAATGTCATTTCCTGCTCAATAAAAGTACCCCTAATCATTGACTTAACTTTGTTAATTCAAAATGATATTCAAATATAATGCAAAGTGAAATCACTAAACCTTGAAAAAATGTAGCACTTCATGAAGTAGATTATAATAATGATGATTATATTTATTTTAGACTATCTTATATTTTGATACCTTGTAAATGCTCTATGGGGAATTCTCACTGCTTTTATAATCGGTTAACAATAGTTAAAAAGAATAATATTGGGAAACAACATAATATTTAACTACTTATTTTAGTCTTAATATTTTTACACCTTTCCCAAATGTTTACATAGCATTTTTATTACTTTCATATCAGAGAATTTATGTTTTAAAAACCACACACAAAGGTTTAGCCCATCAGACATTATTATATGCATCGAAGTGACCTGAGTAACATTTTCAGCATTCTTTGCATAATTTAAACAATGAAGATTACATTTTTCTGTTATATTATTATTGTCTTTGCTGCTTAATTTATTTCAACTAATCTCATATGGCTGTAGGATATCATTTCTGTGCCTTCCTCCTCAGAGAAAGAAGGATAAAGTGGGTTAGTGGGCTTTACAAAAATGTTAAATAATGCAATTCTGCACCTCCCTTTCTCCTTTGCCCTTTTAGTTACCTTTCTCTCAGGTTATAAAATGAAAAACTAGAACCCACCTTTCATAAAAGTAACTTCCATTGACCATCCAAACAGTTCAGACTGAAAATTTAGTATTTAGCCCTCTCTACATTCTTACCACACCGTTATTTTTTGTAACACTGAGTTTATATTCTCTTAACAAGATCCAGCTACCACATCTCAGTGCCCTGGGGTCATTAAAGCCTCTTGAAAATTCAAGAGTGTCCTCTGGCATATTGTAAGTATCACCCACAGGTGATGCGTGTACACAGTCCCCCAACCAGACACTCCTAGTCTGACTACCACTGCAGAGAGCTCACGGCACAATGTAATACTTTAGATCCCAGTTCATCTCACCCTGTCTTGGCATTTTAAATGTTTCAGTATTGATAGTAGTAGATGAGTTGTAGTTAAGGGTAATTAATGTTTATGTGTAGAATGGGGAGAACAGGAAGAGGCTAATCCTTGGAGAACTGTCAGTGAAGAATGTTAGCAGGTTTAGGGCTGCAGATGTGTTGAGCCAAAAAGTTCCCAGGTGTTTACTTTTCATCTGTTTTTTTAAACAATCCACACCTGTTTTTCTTTTAAATCAAAGCAAGAATTATCAAGTAACATATTTCAAGATGTCTATTTTCTTCATTTTATGTTAAAAACCAGGGAGTTAAGTAGGATTTAACTAATCCCCAAACCAAAATACTTAGATGCCATTCAAACCATAATCAAAATACATATCGATTTTGCCAAATGTGGTAACAGCAGAAGTTCTCATATGGGCAGATCCCATCTGCCATCTCAGGTGGTATCTCTGCCATGCAGCAGGAGCCAAGAGAGCCAGATTCTAGTGAATAATCCAGGCATACCGGAGATCAGGGAGATACAGCGTGGCAGAAATCCCAGGGTACAGACTGCTTTGGTATTGTATTGGTATGATTGATTTTGTCATTATCAGTTCATATTTCTCTGGGAATTTTGGAAATGCCCAGTCAAAATTGGGAATAACTTGGCTAAAATAGAGTTCTCCAAAACAGCATTTCACTGGAGTTCAATAGGAGCCTTCAGCCCAGCTAACTCCAGTCACCCCTCTCCTCTGCACATTGGACACTGCAAAATATAGGCGCCTCTGAATCCTTGTCTCTATTCTGCTTGGGCCACCTTTCTGCATGCTCCTCCCACCCCTAGATGTCCCTTACTTTACATGTAATCGACTATAAGTAAACTTCACTCCTGTGGTCTATCAGATGACCCTCTCCTTTCTTTGACTTTCATGGCAATAGTACACTTACTCACTACACTGATGTTGGCTTGGCCATGTGACTTGCTTTGGCCAATGGGATATGAGCAGTCAGTCCTAGTGCAGCAGTCTTTGTTGCTGGCTTGTGTTCTCTTGCACCTCTGTTACTGCTGGGAGAACATGACTGGGTAGCTTAGAGGTTTCAGGGAGGGTGACAGACGTATAATACAGAGATATCCTAGATATGTTGACTGAACCCAGCCCAGCCCAGATCAGCCAACCTCATCTACCACAGACACAGAAGTTAAATGAATGCTTACTATTGTATACGCTGAGATTTTGAAGTTCTTTGTTATGTAGTAATAACTACTTCATACATCTTCCCTGGACTTTTTATCATGTGGCCTTAAGTGCCACCTTCTTCTCCCCTCAAGGGGCTGGTCATTTTCCGTTGGCTTATGTGCTGCAGGGCAAGAAGGTGCATGTGGAGCTCCTGAAGTCCTATGACAGTTCCAGGGAACTGACTTTTTTTCATCCTCTTTCAAAAATGCTTCTTCCCGCAAGTCTCATGATTTGTTTTATGTGCCTTGCCTCACACACAACCTACTACTGCTATTTACAGACTAGCTCGTTTTCCACTACTCGTCACAGCATTTGGCATGTGTTTCAGTATTTATTTCTATCTCAACTCCCTACCATTATCCTGGGGTGGGGGACTTTCCTATCAAAATGGGTGGCCCAGCTGAGTTCCTGACTTTCAATATCTTAAACTCATCTTTAGTGCCTAAGACAAAACAGACACACGATGAATGTGTCTTTTTCTTCTTCTCTCACAATGACCTTTCTTTTTCCTTTGCTTCGGCTGCCCAGTCCTCAATACTTAACCCTGTTGTCTGGATTCACAAGATGAACTTCTCTGCTTCTAGACCCCTCATTTCTTTACTACCAATGACACCTGCTCTTCTGCGTCATCAAGAGCTCCTTGCTCTACACATTCTTCATCTGCCACTGTCAGTCTGCTGTGTGAGTTTCTTCCCTATGCATCCCAGAACAAAAGTTTAAACACTATAATGATCTCTGAATGAAATCCCCTTTGCCCTTTTTCCTTTCTGTCATGTCCATTGACCTTTCAGTTTCCCATCTCTATACCTGGATTATTACTCACTCACCATCTTCCTCCAAGAAAGTGTGGGTGGAAATCACACAGTCCCCCAAAAAGTAAAGTTTCTTATATCTCCTGAACCCTATCACCCTTCGAACATTCTGTTACTTACACTCACTCCATTGCTTCACCCATTACTCTCACCAGCATTTCTGAATGTTTCTCACACCCTCTGTTCCCTTTCCCACCCCTACGCTCTTCCATTTTAGAGATGACTTTACTACCCCTTCACAGAAAAATATAGGACATCTTTCAGAAGCTTCCCCATCTTCCAGTCCATCCCCTAATCACCAACTTCCCTTCCCACTAGACTCTAAGACTCTTAGAGCATAAATAGTGATTTATATAGTCTTTGTGTCTGTGGAGCCAAATGCAATGACTCCACACCTGGACTTTCAATACATACTTGCTGGATTCCTCTAAACTCAACAACATGCCTGTCCATCTTCATGCTTTATTCTGTCCAAGAATAGTTATTCTGCCTGTCATCTGGGTCTCATCCTCTTACATCTCCTCCAAAACTTGCTCCACCTCCTAAATCTTGCCTACTCTCCCCTTCCCACCATAAAAATAATCATTTTTTTTTACTTTAAAAATATAGCTTCCTTAACTCTTTATCTCTTTGTAGTCATCATCCTGACCTTCCTACCTCCCTTCATTAACAACATTTGGGAGGAGTAGCATAAGTATTATTCACTTCTCAACAGTTTAAATTTAGTCTTACCCTGTAAGAGTCCATGAAACCCTCTATGGTTAAACTCTTCAAAGGCTGCTTACTGGCTAACTACAAAGATTGCAGTTTATTCTTCCTCTTACTTCATCTCTCTGCAGCATCTCTACTCTTTTGGTCTGGAAAATTCCCTTTGCTCAGCATAATTATTTTTCTTTTATTTTCCCTCATACCGATCTAATTAATGTGGGTTTCCCTGGCAGGGTTTTCTCCTCTGATCTCCAAGACCCATTAATGGACATCTCCAGGATTCTGTCCAGGGCTTTTATTTTATTTATTTTTTTCATTCTAACAGCATACACTCTTCCTTGGTGATATTATCTATACACATGGTTTTAATCATCATGACATGTTGACAATTCTCAAATAATTACTTCCAATTCTGCATTCTCCTAACCGAATTCAATTCACTTGTTCAGTAGAAACATTAACTAAGCATTTCGCAAAGTAAACACATTATTTTTATCATCAAACCTTATTAGTTGCTTTAATTAAGATAGTGCCTGATTTACAACTCCTAGTAGAAGGGTTCTAATCAGGTCCTGACCAGATTGACTTCCCACAAGAGTCAGAGACAAGAAATAGGACAGATTGCCTCCACCAGAATAGAGTGCAGGGTCATGTAAAAGAATACCAGAGGTTTTAGAAATCAATAAGAAAATGCATTATGATAGAAAAAAATAGGCAAAGAACATTTCATATATGGAGAGAGACAAATGGCCTCTACACATGAAAAACAGAATCTCCAACAAGCAAAGAAATGAAAGACAGAAACAACTTTGATGTATTTATTTGTTTATTGAACTGGGAAGAATTTAAAATTATAATATAATTCAATGTGGATGAGGCGGCAGAGAAATGGACAGCCTGAAACTTTGCAAGTAGGAATGTAAATTGACAAAATATTTCAACTTCCTTTTTGCTTCTCTCCTCAGTAAATCTGACTCTTTCCTCACTATTGCCTTTGCCACAGTTCTAATTCAGACTCATTATTATTCCCATAAACTGCTACCATCACCTCTTTGCTATCCTCCCTCCTTCCAGCCTTCTTCTCCTAAAGTCTATCCTGTACTGCACTCTAAAACACTCTTTCTAAAATGTAGGTCATGGCAGGTAGATCCCGTGCAGAAATTCCCCTTTAGAGATTCCCCATTGTCTCCAATCCAAAGCCAGTTTCCTTATTATGACACTAGAGGCCCGGTGCATGAAATTTGTGCATGGGGGTAAGGGGGTCCCCTCAGCCTAGCCTGCACTCTTTCCAATCTGGGACCCCTCAGGGGATGTCCGACTGCCGGTATCAGGCCTAAACCGGCAGTTGGACATCCCTCTCACAATCCTGGACTGCTGGCTCCTAATTGCTCACCTGCCTGCCTGCCTGGTTGCCCCTAACTGCCCCCCCCCCTCCTGCTGGCCTGATTGCCCCTCACTGCCTCTGCCTGCTGGCCTGATTGTCCCTAACTGCATCCCTCTGCCAGTCAGGTCACCCCCAATTGCCCCCTTCCTGCCAGCCTGGGCATTCCTAACTGCACCCCCACCAGTCTGGTCACCCCTTACTTCCCCCCTGCCAGCCTGGTTGCCCCCAACTGTCCCACCTTACTG
>NW_005871446.1:638417-639282 GCF_000147115.1 Myotis lucifugus | reverse complement strand
TTAAATCATCTATTAATAACACCATAATACTAATAGTCTCCTGGTCACCTGGACTTGAACTCTATCCCCTTGTCCCAAATTTAATTAGGTTCTAAGTCATTAGCTTTAGTTTTCACCAGGCCTGTCTGCATCTCTTCCCTCATTTTCCTTTCCATTCCTGCCTCTTTAATTCAAGTGTACTTTATCCTTTTCCCAAACTAATGGAATAATAGCCTTCTAATTGGGCATTTTGCTCCCATTTTTTTGTTCTAAGCCAGACTTTCTCTTATTATGAGAATACCACTTCACAATAAAATTCAACATCAAATCTTGTTCCAATTCAGATCCTCTCAGCAGCTTCCAATGGCTACTGAATGTAATAGTTTCAACATCTTGACATTTAACATTCATGATTGGAATCTAAACCTGCCAGTCTTAGAAAAACTGCTCTGCTCCATATATAATCTTCGCTCATGCACAATCTCCTCAATTTGAAATGCTGCCTCCCTTCCCCAAATGAGACATTATTTTCTGCTTGTGAAAATTTTGTCCACTGTTTCACGTTTATATCAGATGTATATTATTGGTGAAATTTTGCCCACTTTCATCAGATTGTGAATGTTCCATCCTTGCGATTCTTGTACTTTTAATTTACATTCTTCATTTGGACTTAAGTCACAATCTTTGCCTAATAGCCATGTATATGCTCTAGTCATTTTGATATCTGTTTTACTTCTTTAACTGGTTAAATAACTGAGCTACTTAAAAGCAGAGTCTGCATCTTCTATATCTTTGTAAATCTTTCTGTAAGAAGATTGGGATCTTTTGCAGCATATTTGTGCTGGTGCTATTTCTGAACTAAATCGAAGGACTTTAAGACTTCTTC
>NW_005871446.1:629791-637045 GCF_000147115.1 Myotis lucifugus | reverse complement strand
GGTAAGGGAAGAAACAAAGATGAGTGACAGCCAATCCTGCCCTCAAGAACTTTCCAGTCCACTGTGTCTCCTGGGGACTGGCCTCATGGGGGCTGTATATTTTCAAAGACCTCCTTTGCATCCGTTTTTAAGGTTCTCCACTTCCAATGTGGAAAACACTTATGATCCCTCTTCAAGATACTCTAGTGGCCTTCTAATTCATCGCTGTTTGTACTGTCTGCAGAATTTATCTCCTAGCTCTTTCACTACTTGCTATTGCTTGTTTCTTTGGACATCCTAATTGCTAAGATACCTTCAATCGACAAGCCAGACTATAAATCTAAGTTTATTTTTTTTTCTTTTAAAAAAATCAGCCATTTAATGTCTCTGAGCTGAGTTTTTTATATTGTGGTGCAAGTGAGTTTGAGGACCCTGCCATTCATGTGTAACGTGACCGAGTCTGACATGAGCCTTAAGTGCTTTTCCAAGAGGCAGCAATGATGTCACACCCTCTCCTCAGTCAATAAGTCAAAGGGAAGCCACTGGCCTATTGGACATACACAACCAGGTAGAGATGGTCAAAGTGCTAAATCCAAGACACAGTTTCAAGTCACAGGCAAGAGAAACAGGAGCGGATATTATAGATCCTCTGTTTAGAGAAGCTCTTGATGACAGGAACTGATTATCTGAGAGAAGTAAACATCTTGCAAGATTAAAAACAAGCTTTCTGGTTCTCCAGGGCTCACATTCTAGGAAGGAAAGACCAGTGAGGCTAAATGTTGACAGCGATGGTGGGAAAGAACGATTCAGTGTACTAGTAATTCAGAATCTTTGGACCATGCTATTTGTGCTTCACTTCAGCCTTTCATTACTGTTGGGGGCGAGTTCCCTGGTTATTTGGGCTTTCTGTCAGCTGTTTCTTTGAGGTCAGCCTTTGGACTCATTGTATTTCTTCTATACATTGTTATTGTGAGCGAATAGCAATAGGTTTTATAGGAATGCTGATGGATTTACTTAATTGCGGATTCTGCTACTCCTTTATTTTTCATCCATGGAGCTTGGCAAGCAGACACCATTGTTAGGGTCATTCCTTTGCCATTCAAGGTCTTTGTTACCATCATTCAAAAAGTAATACTTTAATAGTGGGTTCCTTCATCCTTCTAACCACGGTAGTCATCGGGTTTCAACAAATAAATTTGGGGCCCATCTTTTCTCTTACTTTCTCTCTTTTTTTCTTCCCTTCTTTACTTTCTTTCTTATCTTCCTTTCCTCCTCCCTGCCTTCCTGCCACAAATATTTATTGAGCACCTGCCTGGTGACACAGGGGTATCAAGATTTGCATCAGGGCTAATCCCATAATTACTTTATTAAATCTCTTGGCACCTCCATTTCTCCCTTTTGAAAAGAAAGGCTTTCCCTTTTACCATCTCACGATCTTATTGAAATGCTTTGAGGAGTATTCAGGGGTGTTGGAAGGAAACCAGTATCAGTGGCAATGGCCACAAAACCAGATATGTTTAGTTTAAATGGAGTGTCTGGAAATTGCTCAGAACAAGATTTCATTGGTTCATAAACTCTGAGAAATTTCTGTGAGAATGATGTCAGAAAACTCATAATGGACCTGAACACGGAAATAATTGACCAGCAGGAGAATAAATTCAGGTAAACACAATTTACCTTTTAGAAAAAAAAAAATGCCAAATACTGTAACTGTACAAGTTCCTTATAGAAATAAACAGGCTCTAAATTCTTAAGAAAACACATTTAGAAAATCACTGGTGGCACATGAATTTGGCCCTTAGCTCCAGCTCAGGATCTCTGTGGGAAAAGGATGGAGAACTGACTCCAGGTAACCTGGGGGGTCCCCACCTGACAGCCCCAGAGGGAGTGAGGGTTGGGCTCATCGGCACAGAGGGATTGATAGCAAAACATCTTCTAAAGAAGCAATTTTTTAAAAAATCCATTTCCAATTCCTTTTTCATAGTTAGTTTTCCTACAGAAGGGACATTTTGATAAAGATTTGCAAAATTAAAAAAACCTTGAAGCAAAGCATAGAACACATACCTTTAAAGAAGATTGAGATGTGCTTTGAGGAGAGGAAGAAAACTAAAATTTAGAGCAAATGATCAAATTTGTGATCACATCAGTGAATTTAAAGTGAAATCTTATTTCACTTCTAGCCTATAGCCCAGAGGTTCCAAAACATTCTCAGTCCGTGGCAGCCTTAGAGTCTGTCACAGTAATGTTTTCATAGCATCTCTAGGCACACAGTTCCATGTATTAAATAGGTTGAAACTCTTTAATAAGTATCTATGTCCTGATAAATGTGTAGCTATTTGAAAAACTAATAACCATAATGTTTTTATCTCATTCTTAAATAATCATAGCACATTTTATTGGTGGGATGTGAGTACCTGTTAGTCACAACAGATTTTTCAAACTGGACTCCATCGCCTGCCTCGTTTCCTATTCCACATTATTCCACATTGCTATTATGTGTTACTTGTCTCCCCCTCCCACCACCACCAATGCACCTAAACAAATGCCCAGCATAAAGTGAGTCCTCCATAAGTGTTCATTAAATGAATCCATAGAAGCATTGGAATTGGAGAGAAATAGATTTCCATCTGGCTTTGCTATAAACCAACTATGTGACCTTGGATTTAACCTTTGAGTGTAGGTTTTTATTTTTGTAAAACAGAGATAAAAATGAATGACTACCTGGATTATTGTAATGATTAAATGAGTAATTAAAACAGCACAGTGTCTGACATTTGTAACTTCTTAATAGGTAATACTTTTAAATATTTAAAATACTAAGTATTTAAATATTAAATTATTATTTCAGTTTTCTTTCATAGTCAGAAAGTATTCTAGAAGGCGAACTTTTAAATCTGGCAATAAATATCTATAGTCAAAATTCCAAAGGAAAATAGAGGATTAGAGTAAGATGTAAGGGATTCCTGGAAGGTCTTTTCTAGATAAGAATTCAGAAGTAAAAATAACAAAAAACCTAGTTCAAATCAGACTTATGCTTTTCAGCAGATTTTCTGCTGCTGAAACTCTCTGGTCTTCAGTTTCCTATTACATGAGAAAAGATAATAATACTCTCAGAGGATGCTATTAAGAAAAGTAGAAGTCTCCTTCATCCCTTCTAGAGAAGAGGCAGGAATGCTTGCCTGGTGGGATTCTGGGTCCCAAGGCTGGAGGCTTAGAGACCTCTCAGCACCATAAATTAGAGTGTGTGGGGACCATTGCTGAAGGTGGTATCCGGTGGGTTTCTTATTCTGTCAGGACATAGGCTATCTTAAACTTGGCTATTTACCAATCATAGTTTGGTTTGGAACACAGAAACCACTCTACGTATTTCACACAGAAAGTAATTTAATAACAAGTATCAGAGACTCACAGAATAATTGGAGGGGGTGACAGCAACAGGAGAGTAAAGGTCAGGATGGCCCCTGCCAGCTCTCAGCTAGCTCAATGTACAACAATCACAGGGAACTGGCGTTGTTGAATCATAGGTGGACACCCCAAAACTACTGTCAATCCCACGGGCTGCTGTCTGCCAGAGGCCGCAGGCCTGCTCACCACTGCTGGAGAGGAAATACGGCTCCTCCTTCACCTTCCAAACATCACGAGGGACCCGGTCATTGATCAGAACAGAAGCCAGGACCCTGCTGGCTGGGAACTATGGGAAAAGTAGTTGTCAGACTTCTATAAGACTGGGGAGTAGGCAGGAGGGTGCAGGAATGCTCATGAGAAGTCAGCACCAAAGACGGAGGGCGAGGAAGGAAGGACACACCTAGATATGAAGACAAGGGTGTCCAGGGAAGGGACCATGGGCAGAGCTGAGACAAAGCCTGCATCAGCTGGCAGCCTCATCTTCCCTTGAGGAACAAAACAGGGAACAGCCCAGTGGCATCGGTGGCAGTGCAGGTAGGTGCTGGACTCCCAGTTTCTGTTAGGGATCTCCCTCTTGCTATTCAATACTAAGGACACGAGGCCAAGGAAACCAGCACTGTTGTTTCTGCCCTTCTGGATCTCCCCCTTCTAGCTGGCCTGTGAGCACCTCCGTTATCCTCCAGCCATCCCTCCTTTGTGTCCTCTCTTCCTTCCACTTCTCGAGATGCACGAAAGCATGGAATCCATCCATACCTCGATGCACTGAGCTCTTCTTTTCCAGTTCAAAGCAGGTTTCTCCAACTCCTCCTCATCAGCTTGCCTTTGCCGGGCTAAACCTTAAAGACAGTTTTGTCCTTCAGCTCCCCATAGTGCGCTTCATCTGGACTCAGTAGATGTCAGATTTGAACGATCTTTTCTGCCGTGAGCCCGGAAAGAGTGGGACCATTTCTGTCAGATGCTTTTTTTTTAGCCTCTGCGCAATCTGACTGCTCTTCTTTTAGACAGAAATAAACCGGGGTGGGAGAGAAGCCACCTGGTCAAAGTCACACAGACAACACATGGCAAAACCGACTGGAAACCAGCTGCTCTACTGTGTCCAGCAACACGTGGTGAGGACAGAGGAGGGGCCCTCACGAATATTTGCGGTGAGCAAATCCCTTCCATTTCAAAGAGCCGTATACACTCCAAGCATTAAAATCAGCATATTGCAGTCTGGAACGTATCCATTTGGAGTAATTATACCTTCTCCACAGCAATAGTTTCCTTTTCAATGTGGAGAGAATTAACTTTCTAAAATGTCACGTTCAGTAATCCCGTAGGCATCATCGTCACTGAGTGCTTGTTGTCCGAGGCACTGATTGGCTGGCCAGACCTCTCAGTGAGGTCCTCTAAGTGGTGAGGACTGCGGAGCACTGATTATGAGAGGAGAATGTTGCAGGAAAATTATGTGGTTTCACAAAACGAAAGCAGCAGGATCAGCCCAACTGCTTTTGTAAAGGGTCAATTCCTCCCCTTTGAAATTTGATTTTTGAGTTTCTATTGGGTTCCTGGATAGTTTCTTTTCCACAAAATGAATACTTAGCTTAGCCAAGATTTCTTTTTCTACTTTTGTTTCATAGTACATTGTTTTTTTCATGAAAAGCCATCAAATAATGTGCTCCCTGCCTCTTTTCCCCGGGGATGAATTGTCTTTTCCAGTTTAAATCTGGCAAGCCTAGGGCTTCTCATTTAGCTCCATTGGAAAGGGGCCAGAAGTGATGTTTTGTAAATTCTTGCCACAGAGGCTGCTGCTCTCAGTCACTTTCCATCTTAGGCCTGACCCCAGAGGGCACAGCCGGCAGCAAGGAGGGCCTTGAGACCAGAGGGCACTCAACACCATTGTGGACCCTCCACATCCTCTGCGGGAGGTAATTCCACTTTACTGATACGGGAATTTTGGACTGGAAAGTGCGGTGTTCCCCTGGGCAGGATGGCTTCCCCAGATTCTTTGTCTGTCAGAGTCCAAGAATGAAACCACAGGCAGAAGACGGTATAGCAAAGGTGGAAATGTATTGAAGAACAAGTGCAGACTCCCACGTGGGGAGGAGGAAAGGGTCCCACAGCACAGACTCCCCAATGGGGAGGAGGAAGAGTCCCACTGAGTTCCTTTTCCCCTCGGATTTATAAAGGCTACAGTTTTTGTGCCGGATATCCCCTCTGATTGGCCACGATTCCCCTTTGATTTGGTCACTATAGCAACTCCTGAGCTCAAAGGCCAAACTTCACATGGGACATGTGAGGCCCTCCTTCTTTATTTTATAAATATAGATCTTTGGCTACTCCCAGTTCCCTTATCTTATGGAAATGTAACTTCTGCTGGCTCCCTGATTCCTTGTCTTATGGAAATGTAACCTTTGTAGATCTGTAGCCCTGTGTTTCTTCCATGGACCCCCTTAATTTTAAAAATTCCCTAAATTTGCCTATTTCACCCCTAAAAATTCCTATGTCATTACAATATTACCACATATTTAAGGTCTGTAAAGCCTAACCCTTTTGCACATTCATGTTTAAACATTAAATAATAATAGCATTCCAAAGAAAGTCACCCTTAAAACACATACACAGTCTTGGGAGGGGGTAAGAATCTCTTTGGGGAAAAAAAATGAGCAGAAACTGAAGGGAAATAGGAGGAAAAAGGATCTTGGAAACTATTTTCATTGACTCTGCAAGAGAATAGAACCCAATGGAGTCCTGCTGATTTGCCCATAGGTAATTAGTGTCCTCTCATCCTCTCACAGAGTGCCTCGCTGGTGTTGAAGGAACATCCAAAAAGGAATTATAAAATGGGCTTAAAGTTTGCTATCTTTTCCCTTTACAAATGTTAAAGAAATTAAGGTGGCTTTTTACTGTGTTGCTAATACCCATCTTACCTAATAATAGACAAACATGTAAATTGACTGTACGCTAACCAGCCAATCAGGAGAGTATGCAAATTAACCCAAAATATGGCGGTTAATTTGCATACATAGGCACAAAGCGGCGGAGTGAAGACCAAAGGTGGCTCCGGCTGGAGCAGCAAAGACCAAAGGCAGCTCGGAGCAAAGGCCTGGGTCCCAGGTGCTGGAGGAAAACCGGTGCCGGCAGCCAGGGGAACGGAAAGCCTATTGCACGAATCTCTTCATGCAACAGGCCTCTAGTCTTTATATATAAAAGGCTAAGCGACTGTCCAACCATCCAACTGGCTGGTAGGTAAGACATGCACTGACCACCAGGGGGCAGATGCTCAACACAGGAGCTGCTGAGCTGTGGTGATTTGGCAGCGGTGGTTCTCTGGTGATGCACCCCAGAACCAGAGAGGAGGGAGCCTGGGTCCGGGTGCGTCACCTGAGAACCGCCCTCTTGCAATCTGGGACCCTCAGGGGATGTTGGACAGCCGGTTTCGGCCCGATTATTCATAGGCCAGGCCGAGGGACCCCACCTGCCGGAGGACCCTGCTCACTCTGCAGATGCCCTTCGAGCTGCAGGGCCACCCCAGGTGTGGCTGGCTGGGGAGGGACCGTGGGAGGTTGGTTTCAGGGTTTGTCCAGCCTGTCTCACCCAGTCCCACCCCACAGGCCACCTTCTAATTAATTTCCTTTCAATGTGCACAAATCCATGCACTGGGGCACTAGTAGTAATATAAAATTGGGAGAAAACTTGGTCACAGTCTAAGATACAGCCTTTTTCTCTATGGAAATACTTGTGTGTCCTATGAATTCCATCTACATAAACAAATATTTAACATTTATGCCTAATTTTTTTTTTATCAAAAGTCCAGCATTTTAGTGAGATTTGTGAAAATATATATAGGAATAACAACCCTCTGTATCTACAAAATATAGCTTAAAAATA
>NW_005871446.1:577319-629540 GCF_000147115.1 Myotis lucifugus | reverse complement strand
AAAATCATCCCTTTAGTTCCCATAGGTTGGATCGGAATTAAAGGACCTCTCCCTTAACATGATGAAAATATCGGTCAATCATACTAAAGAGGGTATTCTTCTTTTTATATATGTCCTGTTTTTATTTCAGAAGTGAAGCGAAGAGGAGAGAGAGATAGAAACCATCATTGATGGGGAAAGACCCATTGATCGGCTGCCTCCTGCATGCCCCTGCACAAAGGGATCAAGCCCACAACCCAGGGCATGTGCCCTGACTGAGAATAGAAACCAGTGACCTCTTGGTTCATGGGTCTATGCTCAACCACTGAGCCACCCTGGCAGGGCTACTGAAGGTTATTCTTAAACATTTAACTAAATGTAGGGAAACAAAACTAAAAAATAACCAAAACCACTAGTAAATGTTGTTCTGATAATACTACCCTAAACAAGAAGATTTTTAAAAGGAATAAAGAAATATAAATTTGGGGAAAAAATGATATTTATCAGATGATTCAGGAAAGATTACTAAACAATAACAACAAAACTGTTAGAACTAAAAAGAATGTTTCATAAATACTTGTTCCAGAACAAACAGACAATACAAATAGCTCTCTCACATCTGAGTAATACCTACCTTTTCCATTGCAGCTTCACCGACAGTCCTGCACGAGGACTACAGAAAACCCTCTGGCAGATGTGCCTCATTGGATTACAAAACCCATTGCACTGGGAGAAGCACTAGAAACTGAGCATTTAGGAACAGGGAGGATATTTAAACTTCACATATCTTTTTCTATTATTTGAATATTTACTGTGTGTAAAGACAACATTTTCATTCAAGTTGTGTTTCCTATTCACAAATATAAATATATTTAACATAAAATATTTTAATTCCCTATGCACACCCCCCATTCACTTTCAATATATTTCTGAACATAATTGATGCTTCCAGAAGATATTTCATGATCATACTTTGGCTTAACCTACACCTTTGTATATTATCATGATTCCCTGGGAAATGAGAATCATAATTTGAGAAACACAGCACTAATTTACTTTCAAAATGAAAGTTCCCTAATTCAAGTGCAGTTTATTGAAATATATAATTGGATCTTTGAAGAATTCCAAGTTTAATTAAAATAGGCATGCTTCTAGTTGTTTTAGTGCTACTCTTCGTTTGAGAGAAAAAATAAAAGTATTTTTGATCATTACAGAAGCCATGTTAGAAACTTTGAGCCAGCCTGTTGAACACAAGAAATAAAGAGACTATAAAAATAATCTAGCCAATTATATCTTCAATTAATATCTTTCAGTATTAGAATACCTTCTAAATACATAATTTTTTATTTATTTATTTATTTTTAAAATATATTTTATTGATTTTTTACAGAGAGGAAGGGAGAGAGATAGAGAGTTAGAAACAACGATGAGAGAGAAACATTGATCAGCTGCCTCCTGCACACCCCCCACTGGGGATGTGCCCGCAACCCAGGTACATGCCCTTGACCGGAATCGAACCTGGGACCTTTCAGTCCGCAGGCTGAGGCTCTATCCACTGAGCTAAACCGGTTTCGGCCTAAATACATAATTTAATTTCATGGACTGATGACTTTCTTGGAAGTACAGCCTTGTATAGTGTGTAATTTGTAATAGTCAACTTCTTTACAGGATCAAATATTACATTTTTTAAAAAGTTTAACCATTTTCTTGTTGTCCTACGATGCCATTCTAAAATTATAACATTTTGGTCTGCAACAGCATTTGGAATCCCAGGCTTTAGAATTTTCATAGCCAGAAAAAAATGTTATTTTGGCTATAAGGTGTCTGTATATTATAATGTCAAGGAGAGTATAAATTTTTTAAATGAATATACTTACTATTCAACAATAATAGTCACAAGATTTCATATACCATTCTAACACTTTGAGGGATAAAACATGATAAAAAAAATTATGGAGGATATGGATGATGAAAGCTAATCTAGCCAATAAACTCTATTAAACATTATAAATCACAAGGAGATTTGGAAAGTAACTTATTTTCTAATGCCCATTGTTAGGGTTGCCAAAGAAGGAACACACAAAGCCAAAAGGAGTAAAGAATTATGAATTTATTAGGTCATCTGGAAAACCAGATTGACTGAGCCCCAAAATGGCCCCAGCTCCCAGGGACTGAGAGTCGGAGATTTTAAAGGACTCTAAGAGGGCTTTTCTGGGCGTAGAATTCTCTGGGAGAGTCCTGAGGGGAAAGATAATGGTCTTAGCAAGTGGAATGTGGTCCTAGGAAGTGCTAAGCAAAAAGGAATGTCTGTTGTGAAGTAGTCAGTTCCCAGGGAGGGGTTGTCCATTCAATTATTTGATCAGGCCTAACACCCATGGAGCATTTATAAACATAAACCACATACTAGGCAACAAAGAAACCTATGATACCTGAGATCGAGGTATGTACCCTTGACCGGAATCAAACCCAGGACCCTCTGGTCCACAGGCTGATGTTCTATCCACTGAGCAAAACTGGCTAGGGCTTTTCTTTTCAGTTTTAACTCACAAGTGCATCCCCAAATGCCATCAATTAGTTTTTATTTTTTTAAATATATATGAATTTATGTATTCTTTAGTACTTGGATTCTTTATTTTATATTTTGTTTGTAAAATTTATTTGTGGTGCTGCATATTTCTCTAGCACACTTATTTTTATTGATTACACCATTGCAAAAATACCATTGTGTGAAAAGTCTGCAAGTTAGTTATCCAGTTTTCTATTGATGGATTTGAGTTGTTTTGAGTTTTTAACAATGCTTCTAGGAACTTCTTTGTACATATTTCCTAACATATGGGCATATATTTCTCAAGGATGCACTCCTGAGATAGTAAAATTTCTCAGTTATAAAGTATGCATGTCTTTAGATTTACAAGAAAATGCTAAACTATTTCCCAAAATGGCAATACCAATCTGCAGATTATCTAGCAGTGTATGAAAATTCCCAATGCTCTACATCCTAATTTTTAATGTTTGCCAATCTGGTGGCCATGGTTTTAAATTTGACTTCTTATTGAAGTTAAGCACTTTAACCTATGTTTATTTATCATTTAGATCCCATTCAAATATTTGGTTCATATTTCTATTTTTTTTTACAACATGAATTTCTACATAAAACTTCTATGTGCAAGTCTTTTATTGGTCATATGTACTCTAAATATTTTTTCCCATTCTTTGGCTTGCATCTCTTTATGGTATCTTCTGCTGATGAATTTTACAGTATTTTGATTTAGTATTTTCTTTAATATATAGACATTTTTGTCTTGTCTAAAATATTTTCTATATCTCCTAGATAACAAAGATAGTCTATATTATCTTCCAAAAGCTTATAGTTTGTATTTCCCATTTAGATCTCTATGTGCCCATCAGTGATTTTGTGTATGGTGTAATATGCCCTCACTCTTTTTTTCCATATAGATATCTAACTACTCTAGCACCATTTATTAAAAGGCTCTTATATACTTTATTAAATATGCATACTTTACTAAGTATGCCTGGGTCTATTTCTTGTTCCTTTATTCTTGCATCTAGCTCTGCATTAATACGTCACTATCTTAAGTACTGTAGCATTATAATAAATCTTGAAAATTAATAGGGAAAGCCCTCCCACCTTGTCTAGGCTTTACTCTTACATTTAAATTGACATTTTGATTAGGATTGCAATAAACATAAATCATTTCATGAAATGAGACACCTATTAATAACTTTCATTTCTGTCTACCTTTTCTCTGGGGAATTATTTACTAGGAAAAAAATGCTCTCTATTTAATCTTATACTTTAAAGACTCTCTATCAAAAAGGTATGTTAATTTTCTTCTTGATGTATTGCAAATCTGTGTTCTGAAACTTTTGATCCATTAAAGAAATAGGTTAGATTTTACACCGCTATTCTAATATTGACACTTTAACAATATTTGTCATATTTAAAATGAATTATTTTTATGTAATAAGGTTTTTAGTGAATTTTTCTTAATCATTGATCTTGTAGGGTAAGGGGGAGCAATTTATGTGCCAAGTTCTGCAGAATAAATTTAGTTCCTGATTTTTATATATATGAAATATTACACAAAACTGAGAATTGATGGAAACAACTTATTTGAAAGCTCAGAAAGCAGATCTGAGTTAAGTAATGCAGGAATCTATAGCCTCTATTAATAGGTTTTAACATGCTTATAATATAAAATTTGGAAGGCATAGAGAAATGAGAACAAATAAAAAATCACCCAGAATGATTTCAGTGAATTAACAATTGTTAACATTATAATGACCTGAATTTCTTTATTGGTTTTATATGCAGCCAAATATCTCTATCTCTTATATGTCTATATATCTCAAAATCACATAAAAATATTTTTTCAATAACTGTCACCAGAGATCCTTTGTAGGTTTAAGAACAAATAATTTCTTATTTCATTTCTGTGTAATTTTCTTTGGAGCACAGGAAAAGATGAAAGACTATTCAATTCACTTTCGGAAACTAGAAAAACCTTGAAGCCAAACTATGACAATCAGCAGAAGTAAATAAACAGAGACAAAACTCATTAAGGAAGGTAGAAGGAAAATTTGTAAATGAAATAGCAGAATATAGATTTAAGCAGGTATTAAAAGACTAATTTACCAGCTCAAGTAGACTTCATCTCAGGGAAGTTATGATGTCTTAAAATGAGGAAATGTATAAATATATTTCACAATACCATCAAGTCAAATGGAAAAACAAGAAGGCTGAGAAAGGTGGCCAGATCTGTTCCAAGCAATTTCTACACGGAGCCTTTGGATTGATGAACAGAAAGCCAGGCCCCTGTCCCAGAGGAATCAGCAAACATGGCCAGAAACTCACCAAGCCCCGTACTGGGTTGCCCAGGCCCAGTCTCTTCTCCACTTCCTGTCATGACTGCTGGCCCAGAGCTGATGGGATAGATGTGTATAAAGCAGCTTGAACAGACAGGACCCAAGGAGAAGGTTTTTAGGTAAATACCATATCCAAACGATCTCTTCTTCTTTAAGGATGAGTAACAGAAATTGTAAAATGTCATCCTCTGTGAGAGGAGATAAATGCAGCAATCAAGTAATATAAAAACATAGTTTTATAAAATATAAACTCTATAAAATAAGAGATTAAAGATGTCACAAGATAAAAAAGTATAAGATAAAAATCAAGGCTGGCTTAAAGAAGAATATAATTTTTAAAATTATATATAAGTATTAATTTGAATAACTTTAAGTTATGAAAAGTAATTTAGAACACTTTAAAGAAAAAGAAATTTAATTTTTATTTATGAAATATAATCACATTTTGGGGGTATTATATTACAATATTTTTGCTATGTATGTGTGAAGAAGGCATGACTGTAAATATAATGAATATAAATACAAATATTTTTTTTATTTTCACATATACTAATATGCCATTTAATGTAACATCATTTAATGACTCAATAACAGCTTTTTGAAAAAAATGAACAACATTTAATGTAAAGAAAACATTTTACTGAGAAAAACACTGAGTCTGTTAATACATACTTATAACATTTTCTTCTTTTGTAGCACGAAGTTTGACTCTAAACCTCCTTCCCATTCATGGTTTGGCCACAGACCATGGTGTAAGCATCTTAAAGGCACATCGCTTTTCCTCATTCCTGATCAGGTGCTTGAACTTTTGAGGTCTTTATGATCACTAATGCAATTTCGAGGCAAATTGAAGATATTGGAGTTTCAACTCCATTTCCATTCATTAAAAACCTAGTTCGTTCTCTCTCTCTCTCTCTCTCTCTCTCTCTCTCTCTCTCTCTCTCTCTCTGTTTTAATTGAGTAACAGTGCAAAATACTCTTTTGGAATCTTGAAAGTCTAATGGAAGATTTTGACAGATGTTGTCTGGCACCTGAGTAACATGTTTGAAAAATCCAGGATCCTTTCTTTCTAGCTTTATTGAAGTATAATAGACAAATAAAGTTGTATATATTTAAAGTCCACAAGGTGACTATTTGATGTATATAAACTTCGTGAAATAATTAATATAATCAGGTTAATTAGTACATCCATCCTTTTACATACTTACCTTTTGCATGCATGTATGTATGTGTGTGTGTGTGTGTCTGTGTGTGTGTGTGTGTGTGTGTGTGTGTGTGTGTGTTAGGAATACTTAAGATGTACTCTCAGCAAGTTTCAAGGATCCTTTTTAAAGTGACAATTTCTACTGCCTTTAATTGTATTACTGTCTGTGCAACAGGCTGTCTGCTATATGAACAATAACTTTTCAATGTTTTGTCCCACTGTAATATGTTGGAAGTTATTTTTATCACTCATTAAGAATCCATACTTAACTTTAAATATTTGAGATGTCACCAATGAATATAATTGAAGTGATAATCAAGTTCCCCTTAGACACCTCAAGGTTCCCATGTGGGCAGATGACAACCATGTGTCAGCTCACTCCTGGCTTGGTGGCTGTCAAAAATCTGTTGACAGCAACTGTTAAACACAGCATGATTTCAGAAATTTGGACAAATATTCACCTTTGAATTGGGTATATATACTTCAAAAATAGAGTGTATATGTACTTTCTTTTTTTACAAAAGTGATGTCACAATGGGTATGCTTTTTCACTTTAAAGCTATTTATTGGAAGTGTCTTTCCATGCTATTATCTAATCTTTTCAAGCATTATGTTTAATAGTCTATATAATAAAAGCCTAAGCGACCGGTACGGCAGAACGACCAGAATGACCGGTCACTATGATGCGCACTGATCACCAGGGGGCAGACGCTCAACACAGGAGCTGCCCTTAGTGGTCAGTGCGCTCCCATAGGGGAAGCACTGCTCAGCCAGAAGCCGGGCTCATGGCTGGTGAGTGCAGTGGTGGTAGCAGGAGCCTCTCCCACCTCCACAGCACTAAGGAGCAGTGAGCTGAGTGGTAAAGAGGAGCAAGCAGGTGGGAGATAAGGAGCGAGGAGTCCTGGACTGCTAGAGGGATGTCTGACTGCCAGCTTAGGCAGACATACCCCAAGGGGTCCCGGACTGTAAGAGGGCACAGGCCGGGCTGAGGGACCCCCCACCCCCAGTGCACGAATTTTGTGCACCGGGCCTCTAGTGGAATAATATTCATTTTATGGTTATGTCATATTAAAAACATTTTTTGGTCATATTAGTTGTGTATCATTCTATGCTATTATAAATAACAGTGAACTGTATCTAAATCTTTGTGAATATCCAGGACACTTTCCTCAGTATAAATTACTAAGCTTCTGGGTCCCAGCATATACATGTCTTTGTAAAAAGTGTGAATACAACCCAGCCAGTTTTGCTCAGTGGTTAGGCATTAGCCCATGGACCAAAGGGTCACAGGTTAAATCCCCAGCCCGGTCCAGGCGATGAGGGAGGCAACAGGTCAATGTGTCTTCCTCATGTCAATGTCTCTCTCTCTCTTTCTCTCTCTCTCTCTCTCTCTCTCTCTCTCTCTCTCTCTCTCTCTCTTTCTCTCTCTCTCTCTATCCCCCCTCTGCTCCCTTCCACTCTCTCCCTCTAAAGATCAATGGAAAATATATCCTTTGCTGAGGATTTAAAAAGATATATATGAATGAATGCCTAAATGCCCCACAGAAAAACTGTACCCTATCTTTCTCCTTCTCTTTCTTTTCCTTTTTCTTCCACTTTTCATCTAATTGCCACACAGCTCCAGCTTTGCCTCCTCTTAGAAGCCTTCCTTATGTTCCCTAAATGGTTAAGTGATCCTACTTCTGCTCCTCTGTAGCATAAGTTTTCTCACTCTGTGCATGTGTGTATTTATAAAAACCCTCATTCTAGCCCTAGCTGGTTTGGCTCAGTGGATAGAGCGTCAGACTGCAGACTGAAGAGTCCTGGGTTTGATTTCAGTCAAGGGCACATGCCCAGGCTGGGGGTTCAATCCCTAGTAGGGGGCATGCAGGAGGCAGACAATCAATGATTCTCTCTCATCATTGATGTTTCTATCTCTCTCCCTCTCCCTTCCTTTCTGAAATCAATAAAAATATATTTTAAAAAATAATAAAAATAAAGACCCTCATTCTAAACAAAGCTTGAGGCCACGTGGTGTGTTTAATTAATTGTTTGCGGTTTTGTGTCTTTATCTGGAGTCTGAACTACTGCTGGCAAAGTCCCTGGGTTACTCATCTTTGTATCCCCCGCACCCAATACAGTAATTTCCAGTGTTTGTTGAATGCATTCTGGAGGGAACAAATGACTGCTTTGGTTTGTTCTTTTTCCACTGTGATATAGTTTCTTTCTTTCTTTCTTTCTTTTTTTGTTTTTAAGTTTCCTGGGATCTTAAATGACCTGAACATATTAATTTCAAAAAGAAAGGATATGATTATATAGCTTTAAGCTTCTAACTCATATTCCCTCAATTCAGTACTGTGGTATGCTCTGATATTAATGTAATCACTGCTAACTGTCTAACTCAAACAGTCAGAAAGGAGAAACAAAGAGGTTATACACTTGCATTGAGAAACTTTAACATTTATACTCGAAGATGCTGTTTTCCTCAAGCAAGCACCCATGTATAAGAATTTACACAGGATTGAAGGTCACATCTCCAGCCCTTCTGCCGTAGTGAAATAGTCATCACTTAAAATGTTACCATAAAAACAGAGTGGCGGTGTAGGAGGGATGGACTCCTTTCTTGCCCGTGTGGTTGTGAGATGGCTAGGTTGCTGGTCTGTTGTCTGGGCAGGTGTCTCCAGCATGGAGTGTCGGGAGGCCTGGCAGGACTGACAGCGCCTGACAGGCCCGCGTCTCAGACCTGCAGTTCCTGAGCAAATTGGTTCCAGAATCTCCCCGAAGGAATCCCGAGGCCAAGACTCGAGGCAGCCGCGTCAGTTAGATTATTCTCCTTCGGCCCTAAGGCAGCCGGTTCTCTGTGGGCTCTCTGTTGACATGCTGCACAATTAGCCTCAAGTTTGAAAAGGTGAAGGAAGTGAATTTACTACATTTTTTTTTTAAAAAAAGAGGATTTTCATCAGCATTCCTCATAGCAGCATCAGATTATGTGAATCTAAATCTAACCTTTTCCGTGTGGTAGCTACTGAATTTAAACGATACACTAAGTCCCATTTCTTCATCTGAAAATGGGCGTGACAATATGTGCTCTTGGAACTGCTGTGCGAATGAAATGAGGTAACCCACGTAAAGTTCTTAGGATGTCGCCTGGCTTGAATTGGGGCTCAAAAATGTGAACTTTCAAGGTAAAGAATTCTTTACATTGTGGCAATTGAGAATAATGACCTCTATGATCATTTGGAAAAATCGTTTTACATGCAAATCTGTCACCACTTAGGCCTAGCACATAATGTGTCTACATCTCAGTAGAGCCCTAGGCAATCCTTAGAGAATAAAAACAAATGTGCATTGAAATTCTGTTCACCTCAACACTCTTAGTTTTATTTTATTATATATATATGTGTGTAACATTTATGCAGCCATCTCTTTTTATTACCCAAGTAAAATATGTTCCTTATGAAAATTTGGAAGACACACAATATACCCAAGATCCAGATGTAAACAGATGACATTGATGTATTTATTCTTCTAGTCTTTTATGAATACATAAAATATATGCATATAAAATATAATTAAGATTATGCTATTCTTATTTTTATTTTTCATTGAATATATTTTTGTGAAGAATTTTCAATATCTTTAAGTATCCTTCTAAAATTCTGACTAAACAAGAGTTTGTTTCAATAATCTAATGTTAGACATTTAAATTCTTCCTAATTTTAACCTGTTATAAATTATCTTCCACTGAATATGCTTTCACACACATCTTTATTAAATAAATGGAATTAATGGTTCCTAAAGAAGTATAAGATTTTTCACTAATACATGCAGATTTACCTCTATAAGTATTTCTAATAAATTGTATTCTCAACAGTAAAATATAGGATATCAATTTTTTCTCACTTCTGCTAGCATTGGGTATTAACATGTAAACATTTTTTGTCTTCAAATATAGGAGAGGCAAAACCATTTATACTGCTTTAAATATTTTTTAGATATTTTGTCAGGGTATATTACATTTATGCATTTTTTTACTTAAAATATTTATTATGTGCCTATTTCATCTCAAATTTATTGCCAACAAAGTGTTTTATTTATGCATCCACTTATTTATGAGCATTTATTGAGGGCTTGCTTTTGTATTTTTCTTTTGTATTTTCCTTCCTGTGATATCCAATTTTCTGTTGTAAAAATTTTTATTGAGTTGTTTGATATTTCCATGAATGCTTTATAAAAATTCTTAATATAGAACACCAGTTCTTAATCTATCATAGAGTCTTCCATTATTTTTCCAGTTTAGTATGCCTGTTAAAAAGAATTACTTATGAATTAGTATTTTTATAAAGGAAATGCATGTTTAATGAAGTTAACATAACTAATTGACTGACAATAGACTGGTGTTTCTTCTTTGTAATAAAACTCTATTGGGGAGGAGGAGCAAGCAGGGAGCTAAAGCTCCTATATAGCCATAGCTTGGGTTTTTTTTAAAAAAATAAAACTATATTATTATTATTATAGGTTTTTCCAGCTCACATGTAGGAATTGGCCAAGTTTCTTCAATTTTGCTGGGCCCACTGTATGCCATTTTCATTTTGCAAAATTTATCCTCACACATACCTGGGATATAGGTTTGATTCCTGCCCTGATCAGGGTTCCTGCAGGAGGCAACCAATTGATGTGTCTCTGTCACTTAGATGTTTTTTTCTCTCTCTCTCTCTTTCCTCCTTCCTCACTCCCACTTTCTCTCTTAAAAAAAAACACAAACAAACAAAAAAACAAAACACAAACAGCAATGGTAATAATATCCTTGGGTGAGGGCAGGAAACTATATTTCTTCCAATTAAATATTACTTTAAATCTGGCTAAAGAAAACATGGACTTCTGTGTTTCTGAAGAATAATTGTTGGACTTAACAGAGTTCAGATTCCAGCGCTCTCAGTTATTCTCTGGGTGACCTTGGGCCTGTAACTGTGGTTCAACTCCCACAGCTATAAAGCACAGATAATATCTGGTTCACATACTATTTATTTGGCACATAGGTGAGATGATATAAAATGCTGATTAGTGAATTAGAGCATGAAAATTATGCTAGAAGTTTCTATGCATACAGCCTGGATCAGAATATCAACTTGAAGCCCATTTTCTATGTCTTCGTCAAACAGTTCTCCCATCACTCTGACACGCAGCGCCCCGGGAAGAGGTATGGACCGATTGGCATGGGGAGCCGGGAGCCTCTGGAAGGGAAGAAACGGAGATGCTGAGTCAGAGTGAGGGGGTCTGCTGGAGGAGGCCAGCTGAGGGGGAGGAGGCCTAAACTAAAGTGGCATTGGCGTGAAAACAGAAGGGCTGCAGACTGGTTCCAGCACTAAATCCGAGAGTGGGGCTGGGGTACCGGAAGCAGAGGAAGAATTGCACTTTGAGGAAGTGACTGTGAGTGACTTTAGCTTTACCTCCGGAGACCCAGCTGACTTGGCATGAAATTTTCTATGTTCAGAAATGGTCTGTCTTCTCTCTAAGATCCATCAGTCAGGGCAGGAATGTGTACAAGCCCTGGGAGAGGGGAGGCACTGGGAGCCCAGTTTCCAGTGTATGGCTTTGAGTATGACCCTAACCCAGTGGTTCTCAACCTGTGGGTCGCGACCCCTTTGGCGGTCGAATGATCCTTTCACAGGGGTCGCCTAAGACCATCCTGCATATCAGATATTTACATTACGATTCATAACAGTAGCAACATTACAGTTATGAAGTAGCAACGAAAATAATTTTATGGTTGGGTCACAACATGAGGAACTGCATTTAAAGGCCAGAAGGTTGAGAACCACTGCTAACCCTTGGGGACAAAGCTTGCTCCTTGCAGTAAAACTCTCCCACAGGGACAATTATGCAGATTATACTTTGCAACATACAGAAAAATGCCCCTCAGAAGCCTTATGAGATGACTGATGTGTAGCTTTCAAAAGAACCCAGCTCTCTGCAGGCACAGCAACAGTCAATGGCAGCAGGAACGTTTGCTGAGCACAGCACTGAGGATTCTCTTTTTTAGTCTTTAACAACATCGTGCTGGATACACATACAGTGGAATCCTACTCAGCCACAAAAAAATAGGATCTGTTTCCATTGGTGACCACACGGATAGAGCTTGAGGGTATTATGCTAAGTAAAGTAAGTCACACAGAAAAGGACAAAAACTATGATTTCACTCACTTGTGGAACATGAAACAAAAAACGGTAACAAACAAAACAAACTGATACAGACAACAGAATGGGGCTTACCAGAGGGTAAGGGGGGTGGGGAGGATAAGAGGAGGATGAACTGGGTAAAGTGGATCAAATATATGGTAGCTGAAGGGAACTAGACTTTTGGCGGTGAGCACACAATAGAGTATACCGTTATCAAATCATAATGTACACGTGAAATTTATGTTATTAACCAATGTAACCTCAATAAATGTAATAAAAAAATACAAACAAAAAACAGCCTTATGAGATGGCACCGTTGTTCCCATTTTACGTATGAGCCCACTAAGAGCCAGCCAGGTTGAAAGACTGGAAAGCAGGCCGGTCTCACATGTCGCCCTTGTGCTCTGCTGCCTCGAACTCCTGTATTGATCCAGCCTTTGACTTTCAGACAAGCCAATACGTGAACTGCGGCTATTCCCGGGGAAGATTTCTGCTGTAGAAATTTGTTTTCCCAACTGGCAGCAGCAGAACTCCCATCCCTAGGGGTCTGAGCTTCATATTCTATTCCAAGTTCTCAAAGTCTATCAGGTTTAAAAACAACCTGCGCTTCTCGCAGCGGTGCTCAGGGTAGCGTGCCTGCGCTGAACACTCCAACACATTTGCAAATAGCACCGCGCAGGCGGTGTATCACTGAGCAGCACCCCCAGGCAGCTACTCGATGGGAAAACTTTGCTTTTAACTGACCGATAGACCACCGATGACTTGCTGTCAATAAGCTCTGTTATGTTCAGGGGCTTCTCTAACACAACATCGCAGCACTCCCAATTGGTGAAGCTATGCTTACGGTCTCCAGGGGTCCTACAAACGCCGTGTGGTGGTTACAGTTAGTGTAGATTGATTTGGCTGCCTCCGTTTCCAGCTTATGAAGTTTTCCTCATTCTAAAGAGCAAAATGTGAGGAGTCCTGTAATGTCTCTGGATTTGACTTGGTTTAACTCTGTCTCTTCGAGCCGAGCCACCCTTTTTCAACAGATGCGCATGCCAACAAGCACAGACCTGCTGTCTAAGTCTCTGTAGCAGCTCCTGGGAGCTTCTCCGTTCTGAGCAAATATGAATCTTGTAGCATAAAGTGAAGAGATTCTGTCTCAATGGACTATGCTGTGAAAAGCCGAAGAGAAATACCATTTTAGTTTAAGCACCAGACTATGAATTTTACTTTATTTGAACTTTGCTTAAAACCCCAAAGAATAAGACCTTTTGAATGTTTTAGTTAAGAAAACTGTTAGAGAATTTTGCAGACATTGAACAGAAAGGTATTTGCTATTGAAGATACCCTAGAGTAAATAACGCAACATCTTCTAAAGCTCGGTACCCGCAAAAGGAAACATTAGAATAGAAAGCAATAATGAGTAGAATATACTGTGATTGTCTTTATTTATCTGTGTTCAGGAAGGTAACGTTTGAGGAGGGTAGGAAGGCTGCCCTTGATAAATAACAGGTGACCTATTTATATGAGAACTGTTGCACCATAAATAGGCTTGAATGCAATAATTTTTGCACAGCAGTGATTCTGACCCCACAGGATTCTTATGAGCATGCCGCAGAGTAGCATCTTGGTGAGTCAGAAAAAAATGAAATAGGTTCTTTGAGATAAAAAAATTTCTCTGAGTATAAACTTCTGTGAGTCAAATAGAAACAAAAGCAAATCTGAAAGATTGGTGTATAGAACAAGAGGGCAGAGGCGTTAAAATTTCAGAAATAACCTCACTGCAGTGGCACCTGGGTATACTTGCTTTACAGAGATATAAATCATTATATTTCATGTTGAAAGAGAAAAGTGTTTAACTACTGCTATTTATCATTGATGGGAGCATCTGTAATTCTGTGATACCTATGAGAGGTTGAAGTCTCCTTATAAATGATTATGATTATTAAGCACATGTTTTCTAGTGTAACCCAATGAGGAAGACGGTTTTGGTGAGAAATTTGGCCAGCACTCTCCTATGTGAGGCAATATAGTCCTTCGACCTGTGACAGAATTTCTTGGGGAAGAGTCGCTGGACTTGCCCCTTCATGTAAATATAAAGCTCACACGGATGCCCTCCCTGAGATAAAGGGTGTGCTAGGATCTTTTATGAGCATTTCTACCTTTTCTCTATTTCCCTGGGCAGGCAAGGCTGTATAGGTGAGTAAATTCCTATCAGGACAAAAAAAAAAGAATGAGATAAAAATTTGAATAATTTCTCTTGTGAGATTTAATTTTACCTTTTCTGATGGTTGGTACATTACTAAATGGACAAGGAGGAAGTAGGAGGAACTATTGGGAAGCTCTTGCAATAGTTTAAGCAAGAGATAATGATGCTTTGGAACATGCATTTAGTAATGAATATAGAAGATGAGGTCAGATTTGGGGTAGATTTTATTCCAAAAACTAAGAGAATTTACTGATAGAATGAATAGAGGAGATGAATGTAAGAGAGAAGGTAGTGAGGAGGTAGTGAGGGAATTTTTAAGAGAAACCAATGGCTCTGGTTTGACCAAGTTAAATATGCGATATTCATTATTCATCTTAGTGGCCATTTATCATATTATCTGGCTGCTCAGCCTTTTGACCACTCTTCTCATGCTTTTGCATTATTTTATTCTTGCAGTCTCATCTCCAAAGGTAATAACTGAAAACTTACTTTCCCAGGCTCCACTGTATGCCAGGCATGTGACCTAAAATCCGGCCATCAAGTGCACCCACCGAGACTTGGACGTAGAAGAAGCAAACAGCATGTGGACTCCATTTGTCTCTGTCTCTGTGAAGGAGCAACATCAGGTGTCCGGGAATCCAGTGCCCAGGCCCTGGGAATGCACTAAGATGCCTGCGTTCTGAGGCAGCACAGTGGTTGTTGGAACAGGACCATGGAAGTGAGATTTGGTATTCTTCCAGTCCCTCAGCCTGACTTTCTACTATTCCTAGAAAATCTATGAGCTATTTAAAATCCTTTAGTAAATTATATTAGCTGAAGTGGGGTCTATTGTTTGCAGCAAGAATGCACGTGCGTGCACGCGCACACACACACACACACATACACACACACACACACACACACCTGGCAGCAGCCACATGGAGATGTCTAGCAGTAGTTTGAAACTCAGAGGAGAGGCCAAGTTAGAGAAATACGTTTGAGGGCCATCTACACTAATAAAAGAGAAACATGGTAATTAGCCGTACCTCTGCTACCCTTCCCATTGGCTAATCAGGGCGATATGCAAATTAACTGCCAGCCAAGATGGCGGCCAGCAGCCAGGCAGCTTGAAGCTAACATGAGGCTTGCTTGCTTCAGTGACGGGGGACTCCAACATTCCCCGCCTGTGCTGCCGGCCTCTGAACTTGCAATCTGAAACATTTTAACAAATATAGAAGCTAAACAAAACCCCAGAAACCTGCTTTCAGCCAGCCAGGATCTCAGAGCTGGAGTTGAAACAGTGTTTCGATGATAGAACTCAAACAAACCAGATACCTGCTTTCAGCAGCTGAGGCCTAACAGTTGGAGCCAAGCCTCAGAGCTAAAGCTGGCCCAGAATAAAAAAGAAAAAGAAAAAAAGGACAGGTTGGGAGCTTCAGTCACCCGCCAGCCTGAAAACGGCCCTCAGCCCCTCACCCAGACTGGCCAGGCACCCCAGTGGGGACCCCCAACCTGAAGGGTGTGTGACCAGCTGCAAACAGCCATCATCCCTTCATCCAGGCTGGCCAGGCACCCAGTGGGGACCCCCACCCTGATCCAGGACACCCTTCAGGGCAAACCAGCTGGCCTCCACCCATGCACCAGGCCTCTGTCCTATATATTAAAGGGTAATATGCCTCCCAGCACCGGGATCAGCGTGACAGGGGGCAGCGCCCAAACCCCCTGATCGCCCTGCAGCTCTGTGTGTGACAGGGGGTGGGGCCACATCCTCCTTATCCGCCCTGCTCTGTTCCTGACAGGGGAAGGTGCCCCAACCCCCTGATCAGCCCTGCTCTGTGCCTGATAGGGGGGAGCTCCCCAACCCCCTGATCGCCCTGCGGCTCTGTGTTTGACAGGGTGTGGCGTACCAACCCCCTGATCGGCCCTGCTCTGTGTGTGACAGGGTGCGGCACCTCAAATCCCCCCCCCCATGGGCCCTGCTCTGTGTGTGACGGGGTAGAGCCATAACCTCCCCATCGGCCCTGCCCTGAGTGTGACAGGGTGCGGCGCCCCAACTCCCTGATCCGCCCTGCTCTGTGTATGACAGGGGGTGGTGCCCCAACTCCCCTATCGGCCCTACTCTGTGAGTGACATGGGGGAGCTCCTCAACCCCCTGATCGGCCCTGCTCTGTGAGTGACAGGGGGCAGCACCCCAACCCCAATTGGCCCTGCT
Source organism: Myotis lucifugus (assembly GCF_000147115.1). Taxonomy (NCBI): domain Eukaryota; kingdom Metazoa; phylum Chordata; class Mammalia; order Chiroptera; family Vespertilionidae; genus Myotis; species Myotis lucifugus. Next base: position 612,926 of record NW_005871446.1, on the reverse strand, counting down.
CTGTGCGTGACAGGAGGGTGGCGCTGCAACCTCCCCATCGACCCTGCCTTGAGTGTGATAGGGGGCAGTGCCTCAACCCCCCAATCAGCCCTACACTGAGCGTGACTGAAGGTAGCATCGCAACCTCCCGATCTGCCCTGCTCTGTGCATGACGGGGCGGCGCCCCAACTCCCCAATCGGCCCTGCTGTGAGCCCGACCAGGGGCTGCACCTAGGGATTGGGCCTGCCCTCTGCCACCTGGGAGCAGGCCTAAGCCAGCAGGTCGTTATCTCCCTAGGGGTCCCAGACTGCCAGAGGGCACAGGCCGGGCTGAGGGACCTCCCCCTCCCCCCACCCCGAGTGCACAAATTTTTGTGCACCAGGCCTCTAGTCAGTATATAAATGACATTTAGAGTCTATAGTTAGAATAATTCATGAAGAAAGAGACCATTTATAGAGAAAACAAGAAGTAGCTAAAGGTCATATCACATAAAGAACTTAGAGGAGCCAGAAAAGAAAACTTAGAAGGAAAGGCAGTTGAAGTCAACTAACTCCTCCCCCCCCCAAAAAAAAGAACACCCACAAACAGCTGGATGTTTATGAAGCCCAGAGAAGAAAGTGTTTTAAAAATGACTAACCTTCTGAGATTATGTGATAAGAAGGAAGAACACCTGTTGAGTAAAAGGAAAACGATGGACAAAAATGTGGCCCACACTATGGCCTAGTGTTCGCACGGCTAAGAATGAAGGGTCTCCAGAATAAGTTATTGGAACATAGTGTCATGCTTTTGGGACAAGGACTGATCATATGTTTATGACCTAAAAGAACTAGAACCATGAAATTCAAGTCTGTAGTTCTAAGGGGTGCTGACATGACTCTGCATTGCATCAGTGGACATGCATGCTCTGTCCTGTCCTTCAACAGAGCTTAGCAGCAACACTGGTAGGTGTGATGGAAACCCTAGGGTTGGGGTACTAACCAAACTTCTCAGCTCCCTGCTATTGTCACTGCAAGCAGGACTAATCCCTTTAGAATGAGGCAGCTGCAAATTCCTAGATAAGTTGTGGTGGAATTAGAGACGAAGGTTGATTTAGTCTTAAGAAGGAGATGCTGAATATCCTGAAAATTAGGACAGAAAGCAACTATTTATCAAATAATTGTAAAATAGCAATTATTATTATTTTAATAAAAATAGCCATTAGTTAAAAAATAATTGTAAATTATGAGATCGTATACATTTGTATCCCAAATTTATAAATGGAATAAAACTAGTTTTACTCAATTGTAAACTTCATAAGAAAAAACTTGAAAAGCATAGAGTTACTTAAATCAAAATGGAAATGTACAGATATTTTATCTGCTTCTATCCTGTCTTGGGTATAGTCAGTCTTTGTTCAAAGAAAAGCCACTCATTTTACTACTATAACCTAAGTAAATAGCAAAACCAGAGGTCTGGAGCGTGAATCTGGCCAGCAGGTCTGGTTCTGGCTCTGTGTTCACCTTGCCCACCTCTTCAGTGCAGGTAGCATGTGACTGAGGAGGGAGTGAGCACCCCCACCTCCTCAGTGCCTTCAGCTGCCGCACCCACATCTCTGTGAGTTCTTCTATCACAGCCACAAAACACCCACCTTTGCGTTGGACATTGATTTTTCCTGAGTCACCAGTGTCAGGGCCGGGAGCAGGCTGCCCCAAGATATTCGATAATGGCATATTGATTGTTTTGAACTAAAATCACCGGAGAAGCAGCACGAGCAGGAAGAGTTCTCTGAGCCTCCTCCGTCTCTCTGAAAGCAGGAAATGAATCTCTGTGACAGGTGCCCTCCCTGCTCCTGAGGGCTCAGGGTCAACCTGGTCACAAGAGTTAGAAGAACCCGGAGTAGGAATCGTGTACAAACCTCGTAACACCTTTACTGACTTACTACCAAGCCCACACTTTGTTTAGCTTTCCCAGTAACAAATACCCAAACCTGCTTAGATTCCTTTCTAATGAGCACTTCTTTGGTCCTGTCAATTTCTCACAAATGTATTGTTTCTGTGTTTACAAAGTATAAAAAGGTGCCTGATTCAATCACTTCTTTGAGCCTCGTTTTATGATCTGAGCACCATATTGTGGTTCTCCCATATGCGTGTATTAAATTGGTTGGGTTTTTTCTCTTGTTAATCTAGTCTTTTGTCAATTGTATTATAGCTAGTCCATCCCCAGCACCAGAAATGTGAACAGAATTTGCTGTGAGGAGGGTGGAAGGTTCAGAGTGGGCCGGGATCATGCACCTATGACATGAGGCCATAATGTATCAAAAGAGATTTTTATTTTAGGCACCTAGTGGGCTGAGTCCAACAAAAAATCAGCGGAGAGTGAAGGGGGGGACAGGGTTTTATTAACTTCTGCTGGCTGCAAGCCATTCTGCTGACGTACTTGGTTCCAATGAGACATCTTTTGTGTTTCATCTCAGTGCTTCATCTCCAGCCAGGGAAATGCAGTCTTCAGTGAAATGAGAAATGTGCTCTGGATACAGAGGGGAGCTGGCTTATGTAGACAGAAGTCCCTGCCCTTGGCCCCTGATTGGTTCATTCTCATGCAGAGGAAGACTCAAAATACTTGCATATTGATTGGTCCTAAAAGCACTGTTCTGATTGGTCAGAATGGAGCTGTTGAGATGTTCTTGTGGGAGCAGCTCCTATTGAAGGGGGATAGTTTTGGTCCTATTGGTTGAAAGAGGATTCCAGGAATTCCTTTACAGGAATTCCTTTAGCAGGGCTGGCTCAGAGAGCAGAACACAGTGTAGGCAGGCAGTTCAGTGCAGGAAGGAAGTAGTTCAGTGCAGGCTTTTCCCTGAAGTTTGGTTTGCATGAGAGGCCCCAGTGTAGAAACCGTAGAAACCGCTGCTAGGCTCTGTTTTAATTTGAGCCTAGTTAGCCACCAGGAGTCCTTCTTGTAAGTATCTTCTTTCTCGGGGTCCACAGATTCATAGAACAGGTGTTAAATTTTATTTATAAATGAAATCAAATACTTGAAAATAAAACATTACTATATGAAAATCTGTAAAGATAAATGTTGAATCTTAATTGGACTTAGATGATCTCTTTGGGCTATATTTTCTTTTTGTGGGAACTGTTATAACTCAGTTAATTAATTATGCCTATGGTCCAAGTGATCAAATAAAAGATTTAACAGATGGATCTGATTAGTCTTAAATGAACTAGGCTAGCCTTTCTTCGGAGAAAAAAATCATGTTTTTATAATTTTTTATATATATATTTTATTGATTTTTTACAGAGAGGAAGGGAGAGAGATAGAAAGTTAGAAACATCGATGAGAGAGAAACATCGATCAGCTGCCTCCTGCACACTCCCCACTGGGGATGTGCCCACAACCAAGGTACATGCCCTTGACCAGAATCAAACCTGGGACCTTTCAGTCCGCAGGCTGACGCTCCATCCACTGAACCAAACCGGTTTCAGCAAAATCACGTTTTTAAAAATCATTTGAATTTCATGTGGCATAAGAAAGTGGGACTTATTTCCCATTAGTTAGTTAGTGATGGGGGTGCGGAGGGGTGAACCTGACAGGTACATTTAACTACAGATATTTAAGCTGCCAGTTGGAATTAGTACAGCTCCATATAGGTCAAGCAAGCCACGAAGCACTTACAGACACGTCCTTGCAGTAAACAAAAACATAACAATACATAAAAAAGGAAGCACTCCTAATTCATGGTTTAGAAATGAAGCGCTAAAAAGAGGTCATGTTACATTAAAGGCAGCAGAGAGGAAACACAGAGAACTAATAAGTTCAGCCTCAGGGCTGATCTGTCTTCAGTGTACTATTACAGGGAAGTTCAAGGGGGAAATGTGTTTTTATGGGGCATTCCTCTGGAGTGACATTCCCAAGATGGATGGTATCAATTCTAGTTATTCTGAGAGTAGTGCACTGCTGGCTGCACTTATAGAGATAACCAATGACTCCCAACCTGAGTTCTGCCGCTTATAACTTATGAGACCTTAGGTAAGTCATGTAAACTACCGGCACCTATAGAATAGTTACAAGGATCTGTCTCTTACAGGATTACTGTAATCATTTAATTAAATGCCATGAAGAAAATACTTAGGATAATACACAACTACTGTATTTAATAGACATTTATATTGATTTCCTATTGTTATGTGACAAACTACCACAAATTTAGTGGCTTAAAATAACACCCATATATTAGCTCACAGCTCTGTAGGTCAGAAGTCCAGGCAGGCTTATCCAGTTCTCTGCTCAGGGTCTCTAGAGCTTGGAATCCTCTTTCAAGCTCATTCCTTGTGGTCATCCTAGTTACTTTGCTGGCTCTTGGCTGGAGGTCACTCTCAGCTCTTAGAAATCCTTGCATGAGGCCCCTTCTTTAGTATTTTGACTTTCTATGACTTCACCTTCTTGATCAACCAGAAAAAAATGTGTTATTAAGTAGCTTGTGTGATTAGATTAGTCCCACCTTGGTAATTTGCCTTTTGATTAACTCAAGTCAACTCTAATTATCTTTGCAAAATTCCTTTTGCTAGGTAAGGTTTAATTTCTCATCATATTCACAGTCCCAGGTATTAAGTCTGGAAATCTTGCAGGAACATTTTAGAACTCTGCCTATCACAACCTCAATGTTTCTTTGTCTCCCTCTCCTATTTCTAAGAGGAGCAGAGTCCTGTGTTGATTTTCCATCTTAATATTATTTGTAAAAATATCCACTGTCCACACAGTTCCTGCAAGATCTAGGAAATTTAGAGTTGGCATCTCAAAAATCCAGGCTGAAGGGTCAACTGATGGAACTGCTGAATCAAGAGGGATACTCATGTTCAAGTAACAATTGCTTTGGGATTGGTTAAAGTATCAAAATATCAAAGATAGAACACAGTGGAATTAGGGAGGGTGGATCTGGACCCCACTACTCCATTAAATCAGTAGATAAAATTAAAATGCTCTCAGATAACTATGAGAAGTCAACAACGGAGATAAACACCCCCTCTTCTATGTTTGACCACAAAGCCCTCAATGTGGGAGGTTAGGACCTGTGGTAGCCAGCCATCTTTCCTACCACATGGAGGAGCCCAAGAGAATGATATTACCATGCACTTTACATGTATCCCCTCTGTTAATGCTATTTATCTTTGTGATAACCCTTTGAGATTTTACAAATCATAAAGCAGAAGTCTCAAGAGGTAAAGAGTTATCTAAGATCTCAGGTTGATAAGGTGGCAAAGTTGGCTTTCAAACCTATTATTTGTCTCACTACAAAAACCCATTTTATTTAAAGAATGTCATGCCACCTTCCATATTGGTTACATGAGAATGAGTACCTCTCTTGAGTGAAATGTTATTTAAATACATATTTATTTACTGAACACACACAGACACGTGTATATGTGTAAATGCACATCTTTCCTCAACTTATTGGTTAAAAAATGCTTAAACAGATGAGTCTAGAGTCATAGAAATCCCAGAAATATTACATTGTTACATGATTGGCAGGAAAATTAATCAATCTTAACTCAACATAATTGGTTGAATTTTCATCTCTTGACTTGAGACCAATTGCTATTCAGTCAGTGGCAATCCAGGCCTGTTCAGGTTTTACCTTTCACTTGCAAACCCAAGTCCTATGAATAACTTGAGTGAGTTATTAGAGAACGTTATGCTTCATTACTTGTATCAGTTAAAGATTAGACTTGAGTAAAACTCTCCAGAGTAAAAATGTCCAGCTATGAAGGTACTAGAGCCACATAATATGGAACCAGAGAATAATATCTGAGAATTCTGGGTCTGCTAAAACCATGATGAAGAAGGTGCTTCCTCACTATCTTTAATAAAATACAGCAATGCTTCTTTGCCTGGAGTAATTTCATCAAGTAATCTTTTCTCCCACTAATCACAATGGCCTTGGGAAAATCTAGAATAAGCTCTAAGATATGTCTTATTCAATGCTGTATCCCTTGAGTAGTTTGGCAAATGTAAGCTTCTCAGTAAATACTTATTTATTGAATGGATGAAACACAATTGGTTCTAATTCCAGGGAGTTTTCTAGCTACATGTATAAAATATTCTAAAATTTAAACCTACCTCTAATGACTCCAACATTATTAAACCTGCCTTTATAGTTCCGTGTTGAATAACTTGGTTCCCTGAGTTAGGAGAAGCTTTGCTCATTTTAATTTACTTTTGAAATAGCATGCCAAAGAAGAAACCATCATGTGCACACTATCTTCAACATGCTCAATAAACTGGCTTGTTTGTCTCAGCTTTGCCTGTCAGAAGGTCCTCTTTCTCCAGAGTTTTGGTCACTTTTCTATATATTTCACCTTTGGCAGATTGTGGCTGTCAGGGAATTGAAGCATTTCATTGAAGTTGTCAAAATTATGTGGATAGAGTTGTCTGTACTATTATCTTACTATCCTTTTAATGTCTGTGTGCTATAGAGTGATAGCTTCCATTTTGTTTTTCATATTGGTCATTTCTATCTCTTTTTTCCTGTCAATTCTACTAGCAATTTGTCAATATAAATGATCTTTTCCAAAAATGAGATTTGTGTTGATTGAGATTTTTATAATTTCATCTCTGTACAATTTTAGTGATCTGATCTTATTGTTTCCTTCCTTCTAATTACTTTGGGATTAGTTTGTTCTCTGTAGATGGAAGCTTAGATTATTGATTTGAAATCTATCCTATTTTCTAATGTAAGCATTTAATGCTATATACTAGTATTTTACTCTAAGCACGTCTTTAGATGAATCCTACAAATTTTAATATCTTGTATTTTCATTCTTGTTCAGTTCAAAATCTTTCTAATTTTCTTTGAGATTGCCTCTGTGACTCACTCATTAGACTCAGTTGACAGATGGTGTTAGTTCTTCTATATCCTCACTGAGTTTCTGTCTACCAGTTTCACCTGTTTCTGAGAGATGGATGTATTAAACTATATTTTGAATTCATCTATTTCTCTTTAAATATTTCCTTCTTTCTCCCTTGTTAATTTGCTTTGCTTTGAGGTCTACTTTTTTTCTGATACTACTGTAGTTACTTTAGTCTCCTTTTCATTAATGGTGGCATAAAATATCTTTTGCTACATTTCTTTTTTACTTTTAATATACCCATGCATTATATTTGAAGTGATTTCTTATAGATAACATATAGTTGACTCATAATTTGTTTTTAATCATTTGTGACAATCCCTGTTTTTCAATTGATATGCTTAGACAGCTTGTACTTACGGTAATTATTGATATATTTTATAGGTCTTCCATTTTATTATTTGTTGGGTTGTCCCCTCTGTTTTTAATTCTATTTTCCCTTGACTTTTTAAAGATTATTTGAAGATTTTTACCATTTCTTTCCATTTTTCTTTTGTCTCAGTGTATTTTAGAGATTTTTTCTAAAGATATATATATCTGAGATGCCAAGTGACCATTATGATGAAATGACTGGAATGATCAGAACGACTAGTGAACCAGTCGCTATGATGCGCACTGACCACCAAGGGGCAGATACTCAACGCAGGAGCTACCCCCTGGTGGTCAGTGCGCTCCCACAAGGAGAGCACCACTCAGCCAGAAGTCAGGCTCATGGCTGGTGAGAGCAGCTGCGATGGTGGGAGCCTCTCCTGACTCTGCAGCACTACTGAGTGGCAGCAGCAGGCACAGCAGGCTGGGATGAGCACGTGTGGCGTGGAGCCTGGCCCCCGTTCTGGCTTCTCCCTGGCCGCCTGTCGCTTGGCACACTGCTACATCCCTCGGGGCATGTCTGACCACCAGTTTAGGCCCAATCCCTGCAGGCCAGTTGGACATCCTCCGAAGGGTCCTGGATTGCAAGAGGGTGCAGGCTGGGCTGAGGGAAATCTCTCCGCCCCCACCAGTGCAAGAATTTTGTGCATCGGGCCTCTAGTTTACTTATATTTTCACAGACTATTTAAAATGAATATTTCCTGCCTCAAACTCAATATAGAAAACTTACCACCATATAGGTCCTTGAGTTTCCTCCTTTTATGATGTGGTTGTCATGTGTATTACATCTTATATACATTAAAATAAAAATACTATGCAATGTTTTAATGTATGCTTTCAGCCATCATATATATTCTAAAGAACTTAAAGAGAAAAAATATATTAAGCACATATTCTTCAATTCTGTTACTCTTCCTTCATTTCTGAAGTTCAAAGTTTCCCTCTGATATGACTTCCCTGTTTATTAACAACTTCCTTTTGCAGTTGTCTTAGAGCGGGTGTGCTGATGGTGAATTGTCTTAGTTTTACTTCTTAAAGATTTCCATTGGATGTAGAATACTGTTGACAGTTGTTTTCTTTAAAGCCGATGTGCTGAGTGAGGTGCCTGAACATTCAGTGAGCTTCCCGAGTTGCTGGCTGTGTGGGTTGGAGCGGCCTGAGACATTGGTCCTGCAGCGAGATACTCCAAAGCCTCATTAAAAAAGTTTGGGTCCCCACGAAGCCCTCCTCAGGTGTACCAGGAGATCTGGTAGGAATGGGACTGATGGGCTTCTTGTTTATAAAATCAGATAAAAGGAGTAGAACTTTGAAAGCTTGGAGTCCTGCACCTGTTTATGGTCACCACTGACCAGCTGAACCTGGAGTGCACAGCAGGTGGAGCATCGGCCTAGCTGTAAATTTCAGCTCAGTTAGATGGAAACATGGGACATGCCATATATTAGAGAAGTACCATTTCCTTGGTGGCATTAATAAATAAATATACTGGTAAGACTAAAACAAAACAAATAAAAAAACAATTGTCATTCAAATCACTGATTGAGTACATATAATATGCTATTTTTCTCTGACTGCTTTTATTAATTTGGGGGGAGGCTGGAGAAAGGGGTAGTATTTGGTTTTTAGCAGTTTGATTATATGTCTAGGCACAGATTTCTTTAAGTTTATCGTGTTCAGGTTTTACTGAGCTTTAAGTACTTATAAGTTTATGCATTTTACTTATAAGACATTACTTCTTTAAATATTTTTCTAAACGACCCTGATTATTTTCTTCTGGGATTCTGATGACATGAAAATTAGACCTTTCCACATCTTACCACAGTTCCCTTGGGAGGGAAGTTTTTTCATTTGTTAAAAAAATATATATTTTTGTCTTGGTCAAATTAGATAATTTCTATCCACCTAGGTTCAAAGTCAATGACTCTTCCTTCAGTCATCTCCATTCCGCTGTTCAATCCATCAAGTGCAACTTTAATTTCAGTTCTTGTGTTGTTCAGTTCTAAAACTGCTGCTTTGTTCTGGCATATACCTTTTATTTCCTGCTAAAATGTTCTATCTTCCCATTTGTTTCAAGAGTGTTGTCCCTTAGCTCTTAAACTATGATTATCATGGCTGCATTGAAAGTCTTCCTATCATAATTCCAGCATTTGGTCATCTTGGATTGGTGTATGTTGTTTGTCTTTTTCCTTGTCAGTTGTTGAGATTTTCTTCATCCTGTATAAAATATCAAGTAATTTGTATCAAAATTATGCTATAGATTATTATATTAAATATAGTATATTTATAAATACATGTCTTAAATATGTATTAAATATTATGCTATTAGATTAGTATATCTTGTTTAAATCCTATGGAAAATATTAATACTTTCCTTTGACTTAGCAGGCAAAAATTAAGTTAACTTAAGACCAAAAGTTCTAACCCACCTCTTGTGGTCTGTGATTCCAATTTCAATTCATTTTTTTACAGTCTGTGCAGTGTTATGTAAATCTATTTTGATTGTCCAGTCTGGGGTCTATGCAGTGTTCTACTTTGTATTGCTGTTACCAAAGCTTTGGTATTTGTTTATGGTCAGATGCATGCTCTTGGGAATTAGCCCTGTCCTTATATCTCTAATACTCTCTAGGATCAGGGGTGGGCTTCTAGGACTAATGGCTAAAATGTAGGGCTTTAGTTTGACCGGAGGGCCGGAACAAAAGCATGGATGGAGTGTTTGTGTGAACTAATATAAATTCAAAGTAAACATCATTACATAAAAGGGTACGGTCTTTTTTTTTTTTTTAGTTTTATTCATTTCAAACGGGCCGGATCCGGCCGTAGTTTGCCCACGGCTGCTCTAGGTCCTAACCTAAAGGCTCAACTTCTAGGACTAATGGCTAAAATGTAGGGCTTTAGTTTGCTTTTCTGCCATGCATTCCAACAACTGAATATGCCTCCAAAACAAAACAGTGGGAGGATAGAGAAGACCAAAAACAGTGAGAGTCTTTTCAGCAATGGGCTTGGATGACTGCATGTCCAATGCAAAAGAATCAAGTTAGATCCCTACCTCACACTGTTTCTCTATGTGGTGATTAGGGGACAAGTTGTCTGGTTCATTGTCTCAAATATAAATATGCAAAAATATTTTGAACCTTCCAGTCTTCTTTTTAGGCATGGAGGTGGAGTGGTGGTAAAATATGCTGACCTTCTAGGAGGTAGGTGGTTGAGAGGAGCTCAAGGCACCACCATTCTGTGTGAAGACATCCTGGAATTCCACCATGCGCTATGCACTGTGGCCCTGAACACTTTCATATTTTTCCTCTTTTTTTAGATGTGTTCCTTTAGTTATGAATTTTTTACCTTGGTTGTCTAGAACTTGTCCAGTAAATTTCTCCAGAGAGTAAAATTTTGGAGAAGAAAGTAATTACCTGGCTTTCATAAGTAAGAGAGAAGATCAGTGGTTCTAACTGCTTATCCTATATTGTTTTCAACCAATTCCCTTGTTTGATCCTTGACCTCTGGAGAACTTTGTGCCTCTGAGTCCTGGGCACAATGTTCAGGGGGTGAATATGCTCACTCATCATTAGTATTGCTATATGGAGGCACTTAGGTTGGGTTCCCCTGCCTTAATAAACCAGTTGTATTTTTTCATGTTCTTCCCAAGTAGAAGTTTTTGTGTGTGTTTTTTGTCTGGTTGTTTTTATTAATGTCTTATTTTCTTCAATATTTGTCTATATGGACTTAAAACTTTGTTTTAATTCCTGTGATATAATTTAGTGTGTTCTTTGGAAAGAAAGAAATTAAACAAGGTTTTTCAATATGTGATGTTTAACCAGAAGTTTAATGTATTGTTTTATTTAAATAAATACAAAATAATTTAGTCAGAACTTATAGAAAACCAAAAAATGTCTTTATCCTTGGTATTAGACATTATCTTTCCAAGTTAGATAATGCAACTAAGAGAATAATAATAAAACCACCTTCTCCCAGTTCTCTGAGGAGGTCCATGGAATGAATGAGTCAATGAGAGATAAGTCCCTACATCTGATGCATTATTTTGGGTGAGATAGTCCTGTAAGAAAATGGCTCTGTTCTAATTGAAAAATTATGTGAGACTAAATCCATGAAAGGAATAAATTATGATTACGGATATGATTGCTAAAATTTGCATATCCTTTATGTTTGAAGGGCATCTTAGTACTCAACCTGACCCTTGGACTTTTCTTGGATAAGAGCCTTGGCGAGAACCCAGCACAAGTAATTTATGGTTTAAGAGTGGTGATTTATATCGCATCCATCATCTTCTACCTCATTCCAAGGGAAGAATCCCCTGACCATGAGAGAATCCTGGCCCAGGACCAGGGAGCAGTGCTGGTGTGTAATACTCCAACAGCCACATGATAGAAGTGAATTAGGTTAAAGTTAAAATAGGGCATCATTCATGCATTTGGTTGGTTTAGGAGCCATGTGCAACATACCAGCTGAAGCAATGCAAACTCTATGAGAAATCTCGATAGTTACTTCTGGTTGCCTTAAGCATCTCTGTTCTTCTAGTCCATTAACATGGAAATAGAGTTAATATGAGACTTGTTTGCAGGGGTTTAAACAAAACATTTCACTTTCAGTCACCAAAATAGAGCTATTTTAAAGCTGTTCTCCAAGAGTAATGACAATGAAGGTCATGGGCTTCAGCAGGGAAATTAGCAAGTACAGTGATGTCTGCAGCAGGTTTGCAGAGCATTTGCCTCTGAGATAAAACCTTGATTTTTATTTTCAAGGATATCCTATAGTAGGCAAAGGTAATGCAATTATTCTCAGAGGAAGTGCACAGTGATAGAACAATGGGAACACCTAAAAGGTGCCCTTAACCATTTTCATATAAAGGGAAGAGTGAAAAGGCTCTGTTCATTCATTTATGTTGTCGTTATAAAAGGCCTTGGAAACTAAGGTTCATGAATGTAAATTGCTAGGGAAGCGTTGACATAATAGATGGAGGAGAAAATGTTCTTCAAAAAATGTTTCTACAAGCACAGCTTGGGTATAGAGTTCTTTGAAATGTGTGAATATTGGTGTTCAAATCTGAGTAGGAGATTTTTTTTTCTCCTGGGCATCTATTGGACATAAATGAGTATTAGACTCTGTACATCTTGATATTTTAGAACAGTACTGTGTGTATGATGTCAGTGGTGCCTGAACATTTATAAATTTTGATCATCACATTTTACACAAAACATATTCCAGATCTTACTTAATGTTGTTAAGATAAATTTCCAGGCAAAATGGACACAATTTAAAACATGATGGCAAATGTATAAAACTGTCTATTTCATTTTCTAAGTATCCATACCTTTTATTTAATTTTCTAGTTTATGTTGCAGGAGGAATTAATGGGCCATATTTCCCAGAAATAAGTGGGAGTGGGGTTCTTGGGGTAATGCTGAAGTGAGCATTTTCAGAAGCCCCCATGGGAGGGAGGGATGTGGAAAAAGGCTTTCTTGGCATTGGAGGAAATAGGCCTCTGATCCATCTTCAGCATAGTCAACTTTTATCAGAAACGGTTACTGAATTCCCCAGGGCAAACAGGGAGAGGGTATAAGAACAAAGAACTGTGTAGTGAGCCAGCATCAGGGTGTAAACCCCCGAGTCACCCAGGATGAAACACCTCACACCCACCTCAACTAGATGGGGGAGATAACTAGAAAAGGCCTCAGCCCATCTTTTTTTAATGGCCCGATGGGAGACAATGAGACCCAGATGATGTATGAGGAAAAGTATTAACTCCATAGCACTCAGCCAGTGAGGAACCTGAGGAGGGACTCTCGCACCTCAGGGAGAAATAGCCTGTGATCGCTGCTCTGTGTGCGCCTGTTCACCTGGACACCCGCTCTTGCAAGAATGTATGAAAGGTCTCCTTTTCGCCATACTTCTGTCTCCAAGTTCGTTATTTGAATTCAGACAGGTGAGCATTTGTTACAGTGAAGTGACATTTCTCAAGTTCCAAAGTCCCCTGCCCCTACAGCCAGTCCTAGAAAAAGTGCAGCTGGGGCTCCAGCAGAGCCAGAGGCAAGGCCAGTGCCCAGAGCTTCCGTTCCATGTGGCAGCAGATGTGGTTCAGCATTCAGTCCAGATTCAGCCCATCAGGCTGTGTGAGGAGTCCCACAGGGCCGTGAGCCATGTGGCAGGAAAGCACAGCCCCAAGCAGCAGGAGTCCCAAGAGGACCTGGTGGGTGTGTGAGAGAGAGCAAGGGAACGCTCATTGTTTGGAAGTTTAAATATTTAGGTTTCCAGTGCTTTCAGTGGCCATGCCCATCCTGGCCACTGACTTGTTTCCAGGTGTGATTGACAGGCAAGCAGGTAGGCACCTTCCCACATCACTAAGACCTTATTGGGCATGTGTCTCTCTGGTCTTTCCTTTCCTGTTAAATAATAACCAGGTTATTACAACAGCATGAATTATAATAAAATAACCACAGAAAAATATCTCAAATTCTGTACATCAACTCTGTAGAGGCTTGATACCATTTTGTAGCAATGATTGTAAAAATAATCAGTTATAATAATTAATGTATTTTATCCTAAGTAATATTGACATGTATCATGCTCAAAAAGTAATATTTCCAATTGAGATTTAAAATGTAATTGGAGTAAAATTTACTTTGTAATATGTCTATTAATTTTATATTTTAAAATATTGTAGCTGGAAAATGTAGTTGATGATAGTGTTTACTTTACTGGGTTGTTATAACATTGAGCTGACTTAGTTCATTGAATAAAAGGCTAATATGCATTTATCTTTCAACAACAAAGATAAATTTAAAAATAAATAAATAAAAATGCTTAAAATAGTTCCTGAAGCATAGAAAATACTCAATAAATTATATTTATTATAGTACATTTATTACATAATTTATAATATATCTTAGCTTCAGTTATAGTTACAGTTGAATATAATTTTACATTCCACCCCTGAAATTTTTTGATTCTTGTTCAACTTTCCTATACTTAGATTAAGATCTTAATCTTCATTTACAAGTCTAGAATTACATCTTTCATCCCAGTAAATACTTCTTCCACATTTACAAATGTTATGAATGCCTTAACAATTCCAAATGTTCTCTATAACTATGATCTGGTTGTTGGGCCCCACACAGAAAAATAAAAACTTACAGAAAATCACCAATTAAACCTATCACAAGAGTAAATGCATTTTTTTTCAAGGAAATGTGTATGATAAACAGTGTTTTAAAATATAGTTTTGCTTTAGCATTTTCTTTTCAGATTAAGAAAATGTTAAATCAAAAACAAATTTTGCTAATATGAGATTTTCACACAAAATGTTTCTGATAAATATCAACAGGCATAGAAACTTATTCAAAGATTTATTATTAGATGTTTTATCCCCCACATACAAAAGTAGAATGAGTCATATTCCTCAGACTTTGTTCCTATAAATGTCATAAGTAGTGACATTAGTGGAGACCAAATTGTCAAACCAAGGTCAAACTGAATTTTGGATACAATAACACAATGGCATCGTGATCTCCATTACTTTAGATTCTCTTAAACATTAACCCATTTCTCATTGACCTTCTCATTCAGTGGGAAACATAAAAGGCTGTGCTTAAGATTTTATCTGGGACTATTATCTATATGTATAAAAGGCTAATATGCAAAGTGTACCCTTGGGAGTTTGACCAGGAGACCGGGAGTTCGATCACTTGTTATAATGTGTGCTGACCACCAGGGGGTGGCGAGGAGCTAAGGAAGGCCCTGGCCAGCAGCTGGAAGGAAGGCCCCGATCGGCCCTGATCACCGGCCAGGCATAGGGACCCTAAACATGCACGAATTTTGTGCACCAGGACTCTAGTATTAAACCTAAAACTGGCTTAATTTACCTACATGTGATGCTTCTTTTATAAAATGTTAGTGAGGCCATGGTTCTGTAAGGAAGTCATAAACTATGTGACCTCAGTAATAAAAAGTTTTGATTTGGGGCTGCTGGTGAGAGAGAACATAGACATTTTCAAGTTTCAGAAATTCTTCTTTCAGGAGGTTACAGGCTTAAAGGGTCTCTTTGGAGAGGGGGTCCATTAAGTATAAAGCAGGACACAGATAAAGCTAAGAGGAATGAGGTCCATTTTCCAGAAAGAGTGTACTGATAAGCTCAATAAGTTGTGAATACCTAGCCCAAGTTAAGATTCAAGTCCTTGCCGAGAATCAGATGTAAGTCAGGAGTGGAGGGAGAGCTCTATTGATATAGGCCATGTGTGCATGGAACAGACTACTAGTAGGCTTGTAAATAAGCTCCCCAAAGATTCCTGCCAGACACACAGGATTTGGACTTAAGTCAGTGAGCCTACTTCTGAGTACTACTAACACAGTTGACATCATTTCTACCGCTACCCAGTTGAGGTTGAGCTGTTAAGATGCTACCAGATCTAGGCCATACCAGTAGGCAAAGGTCTCTCCTCTCTCCAATGATCAGAGGAAAGGATCGACAGGTAGTAGGAATCCAAAGGCAAGCCCAAGTAGAGTCTGAATATTTTATTTTATTTTTTAAAAAATATATTTTATTGATTTTTTTACAGAGAGGAACGGAGAGGAATAGAGTTAGAAACATCAATGAGAGAGAACATCGATTAGCTGCCTCCTGCACACTCCCCACTGGGTATGTGCCCGCAACCAAGGTACATGCCCTTGACTGGAATCGAACCTGGGAC
The DNA here is from genome assembly GCF_000147115.1 of Myotis lucifugus. Classification (NCBI taxonomy): domain Eukaryota; kingdom Metazoa; phylum Chordata; class Mammalia; order Chiroptera; family Vespertilionidae; genus Myotis; species Myotis lucifugus. Next base: position 597,000 of record NW_005871446.1, on the reverse strand, counting down.
TCTTGAGTCCTCAGGCTGATGCTCTATCCACTGAGCCAAACCGGTTAGGGCCAGAGTCTGAATATTTTAGAAGGTGCCTCATCAGAAAATGCTGAGTTTGGTTCCATGGTCTTAAATGCATCAGAAAGCACCTCCCTTCTCTTCTAGAATAAGGGATTCCAATGAATGTACTTCCTTCGAAGGCCTTCACATTATCTTGTGCAGGGACACTAAACTTGAGAGAACTTGATCTGACTTCCTGAATGGAACATGCTCCTCACCCCAGCCTCACTGCCAGGAGGACGGAGACTAGTCCATTCTTCTGGGGTCGGCAACCTTTGTATTGTCCCCTACAGAACTTAACAACTGAGTTTAACTAGTTAACTGCAAAATAAAAAATATACAGCTGCTTCAGTCCAGAATTGCTCTAGCGTAGGTTTATCAAATTGTTAATTTAACTCCTATCTTCATAATCTAGTCCCGTCTTTTGGGGGAAAGTAAATAATGCTGCCAAATGCTGAGCATTCACAGTCTTGCTCTCCAGTGTATTTTCCCCAGGAATTGGGCTTCTTCCCCTATGCTTCTCTTATACTCAATAGAGTGTACTTTAACCAACCCTAAAAAGCAGAAATTGACACCCAAGTCCTCAAATCCCCTGACTTTTGAATGGGCACATCTGAGTTTACTGAGTTTTGGCTGCATCTTGCCCTTTGTTTTAGGATTGCCTTCTGTGTTCCTGGGCTGGCTGCCTGGGTCAGTCTGTGTTGAGCAGATATACCCCTCATTCTTATTCATATAGAAGCCAGCATTTTGACCAGAGGAAGATTTACCTTGAGGCTAACTGAGCGTAAGCTTCGGGGCCTCTCACTCACCTGGTTCCTGTCAGAGCTGAGAACTGACAAGTGTTCTACATGGAAAAGGAACATCCTGATAGAATCAGACAGCATTTCTATGCAAGCAATTCTGGTCACTTTCCCAAAAAGATCTAAGAAGAAAGAGCAGAATCTCTAAGAACCCAGTTATCTCCTCTGATTCCTTTTCTTTTCTCAATAAATAGTCAAGTTCGTACCTATTTTGTGTTATTTTTCTGCAAGAGTGTTCCCCCACCTCTGGCAAATAGCTTAAGCTTCAGGTCTCACAAACCCTGCATTCAGCCCTGCTTTTTGGCATTAGTTATTTTTTGCAGCCTGCAACGTTCTTGCCTTGTTCACTGGTGGGTGAGAGGTAGGAGGATGTCTCTTGGTGTTACTCAGTTCACACCTGGGAATATATTAGCTGTGCAAGAACTCACACTAATTGTCCAAACCTCCAATAGGTTTGTCCGGGACAGTCGCTGCCTCTCCTGCTCCATAATTGGCTCAGTGGTGACTTACATTTTCTTGTTGCTAACTTGCTTTTTTTCTTCTTCCTGGCCTATTTAGCTTTTTATTTCTTCCCCATAGAATACTCTTTGATGAGAAATGTTACAAGAAAATCGTCATGACTCTCTTAATCCATGAAACAATTAATTAAAATTCATGGAGCATTCCCTATAGACACACCTTTCTATAGGAGAAGCTAGTTAGTTCCCCTGCCTCAACAATTTCCATATCTTTATAACACAATCTGCTTAAATATGCAGAGGCAGTCCCCCTTCTGGGCTCTGGTTCATCGCAAAACTGGATTCTCTGACTGACTTCTTCCATAAAAGACAAAAGCTGTCAAATTAGGTAAAAACAAAACCCAGTAATGTGCTGCTCACAAGAAAACTTGCTTCAGACCAAGTGATAAAGAACGGCTGAAAACAATGGGGTAAATCAAGAGCTACCCAGCAAGTGTAAACACGGGAAAAGGCAAGAATGTCAACGCTTCATCAGAAAAGCTTAGCTATGATTCAAGACAGTAAACCGTGTAAAGAAGGATGTTCTTTTTAAAAATAGTTTTATATGTTTTTAATGATTTCAGAGAGAGGAAGGGAGAGGGAGAAAAAGAGAGAGAGAATCATAGGTCAGATCAGCTGCCTCCTGCACACTCCTGCTTGGGGATGGAGCCTGAAACCCTGGCATGTGCCCTGACCAGGAATCGAATCATGACCTCCTGGTTCATAGGTGAATGCTCAAACACTGAGCCATACCAGTCTTGCAAGAAGGATGTTCTTAAATTGAAATAGGTACAACTCATGTTTCTGTCACAATCTTAGCCCAGTATGTATCCATATAGAAAATATATGCTGTATTACAAATGTAAGGGAAATTGATAAAAATCGAATTGCGTTATAAATCTCATGAAATTATTTGAAGGTTAACGGCCAAAAGCAAGTAAGGAAAGTGATAGACTATAATATGTGAGTGTATACACATACATATGTGTACATCAAGCATGTCAAACTTGCTGCCCATGGGCCACATGCGGCCCACAACGAATATTTTTCGGCCCAGCCAATATAATGGTATGTAAGAAACATTTTAATAAAAATTTCATAACGTAATTTTTACAATATCCTGTTATACATAATTATTAATAATGAACTACATTGTTCACTAATGACTGATTACTGTAATCATGTTGCATCCATTTCCCTTACGCGCCTTACGTGCAGGCGCACCATTCTCTCCACTAATACTAACAGCGAATATTTTAGCAGCTGATTGCCACATCGTTTATCTTGTACTGACTTGGTGTGCACAACAGGAAATATTTTGCTTTCAGAAAACAAGAAAAATAGGTTTATTTGCATTATGCTTATTAATTTGTGCAGTTATTCAGTGTCTGGTAAGTTAACATTCAAGAAAAAATATTAGTTTTTATTAAAATGTTCTATTATTTTATGTTAACGATGACTCATTTATTTCAGCCCTTTGTATTCAGCATGTCTCTATAGAAATAAACCTACGTTTCTATGAAAATTTAAGCTTTTGTTTTTTTGCGGCCCACATAAACTTAAACCTTGTGTATTTGGCCCGTGTTAGCCTTTGAGTTTGACATGCTTGGTGTACATGTATCCATAAACACATGTACATGTATATGTCTTATCCATTTTTCTTATACCCATTTATGAAAGAATATCATGTATTTGGTTGAAAAGAAAGTTTTACATTTTAAAATAGAGATTTCTTAGGAAATATTCTTTGATAATAATCAAATCAAATCAAAAGTCCATTGTAATTATATTGTCAAAAGATCAATACTCTTACTATTCATGAATCAAAAAGAAAATGACAAAATATATAGAAACAAATACAGCAAAAGCTTCATTCAGAGGAAATGCATAGCTTTGCATACTAAAGAAGATAGACTGCAATATAAGGAAATTAGTACTAATTTTTAGAAATTAATACAAAAAACAACAACAAAAGAAACCTTCAAGAGATCATAGGTAATGATAAGACATAAAATTAATGAAAAAGAAAAAAATTGGTTGAAATAAACTATAAAGACAAATTTATAGTCTCTTTGAAAAGACAAATAAAATAGAAAAACTGCTATGAGCCTAATTAAGAAAAAAAGGTAAAAAAAATATGTAAGATTACAATAAGAAAGGAAACAAAACCATAGATACAAGAAAACTAAGATGATAATAAGAAATCATCATATGGGATATTAGATAACAAATTCAAAAATGTAGGAAAAATTTATATTCAATTTGACCTGAATTCTAAATTTTAAAAAATAGAAAACTTTTTTTTAAGAAAAGAGATTTATAGATCTACCCTTTAAAAGATACCAATACGCAGGGGTACTAATATCCCATGAGTTCACAGGTACCGAACAGATAATTTCATGATATTTAAATTATTCTTGGCCTGAAAGAATAAAAGACCCTTATGTTACTCATGAAGCCAGCATATTTCTAATGCCAGAAACAATTTTATTTTTAAGGGAAAAAATACCATTTATTTTCAATGGTACAAAAATGTTAGAAAGTGAATCTGGTAATATATTTTAAAAATACATAAAATTTATTCAAGAAAGATAAGAATGGTTTATTATCATAAAATGTATCAAAGATTAAATAAGAAAAGCTTATGGTTCTATCCATGCATACTGAATATAATTTTATAAAATTTAACAGACATTTAAATTTAAAAAAACTGTAAATAAAACAGTGCCACAAGTGGGTTATTTAAATATAGATTTTTTTCACCCAAACAAATTGCAAAACACTAATCTAGAACTAGTCAAGGATACATCCCAGAATTTCATTGCACTCTTTTCCTTGGTAGCTCAGTTTATTGTGATGGGTTAGCATTAATTGTAGGGTAAGGCACTTATAAATACCTTCTTTACCCCATCTTTATTAAAGATTACATTTTCTCACCATGATTCTGGAACCTGCTATACTTTTACGTAGATGAAACTTCTTCGTCTCTGAGCCTTGGAGGGTGATGTGAAAATTACTGAAATTCAATGACTCGCAGTGTCTTTCTTTGGGGAAATGGGCTTCTGGGAGAACTGTCCCCAGGAGTCATTTTCAGCAGTTGCTCCACCCATTTCTGTTGTACAGGTCGGAGACCAACCGCTGCAGGGTTAGAATTTTTAGTAACAGGTTCTGTGACTGCTCTCACGGACCCACACCGTGCTGCCCATTTGACTAAGTCAATTAAAGCACCTGCTGATACAGTGACATTGTGCAGTGCTTGAGAGAAGATGGGAGAAATCCACCACAGCAGCTCCTGGGTCCTCTAGAGTGCACCTCATCCTTTTCCAGAAGGCAGGGCTGCGATCCTGGCCGCAGGACAGCACCCTGAAAAGATGTTCCTGGGGCGGGGAGGGGGGGTGCGGTGCTTCCTGTCTTCATGCCAACCATGATGTGCCCAGCTGGCTCACACTCTACTTCATCACAGACAATTGGGCGCAAATTCGAAATGCAAACCAATAGTTATGTCACCATGAAAAGACTGTTTTCAGTGCTAAGTTTAAAGGCTTCATTTGTTTAAGTCAATTACCTGGTGACCATCTGGAGGGAAGCCTGTAACACCTGGAGAAAAACCAGATCCTTGAGGAGAGCCCAGGATATCCTCGGGCTGCAGCCCTGTTAGGGAACTGGCTCACCAGACTCTGCTGTGAACTGGCCCAGCTGCATGATGGCTGGGGCCCAGGGCCACAAGAAATCAGGGCCCCAGTGAAGAGTGCGGAAGGCAATATCCCCTTCCCTCCAAGGGATTGAAACCTCTGCTCAGAGAATGCTTGGTACTGGGATGGAGGCCCACTGCACCGCTAGCCTGGTGTGAAGACATTGCCCTCATGCCCTGCCCTGGGACAGCATGGCATACTCTCAGTTCTGATGCTCCCCACATGTACACCCAAGTCTCCACAGAGGAGGAGGATGCTGAAGGGACACAAGCCTACCCTTACCTATGTGATGTGAGTTGGTCAGTGCTACTGGTAAAAACTGACAGAGCCTGGAAAGAGGGAAGTGGAGCAAAGCCTGGATCAATGGGGGGGCGGGGGCGGGGAGAGGAGCAGGAAGCCAATAATCTATTATAGAGAGACTAGAGGCCCGGTGCACTGATTTGTGCACATTGAAAGGAAATTAATTAGCAGGTAGCCAGCGGGGTGGGACTGGGCCAGATGGGCCAAACACACCCTGGAGCCAACCTCCCGCGGTCTCTCCCTGGTCTGCCCTATCTGGGGTGGTGCCAGGGCTCGGAGGGCATCTGCAGAGTAAGTGAAGTCCAATAGGTGGGATCCCTCAACCTGGCCTGAGGCGATTGGGCTGAAACCAGCAATCCGATATCCCCTGAGGGGTCCTGGAGTTCGAGAGGGCAAGTTGTCACTCAGCAGCTCCTACTTTGAGCATCTGCCCCCTGGTGGTCAGTGTGTGTCATACCTTCCGGCCTGTTGGCCGTTTGGCCAGTTGGCCCATCGCTTAGCCTTTTATATATATATGGACTAGAGGCCCGGTGCACAAAAATTTGTGCGCTCGGGTGGGTGGGTCCCTCAGCCCAGCCTGTGCCCTCTCGCAGTCTAGGACCCCTCGTCAGAAAACGACCTGCTGGCTTAGGCCTGCTCCTGGGTGGCAGAGGGCAGGCCCAATCCCTAGAAACAGCCCCTGGTCGGGCTCAGAGCAGGGCTGATTGGGGAGTTGGGGCGCCGCCCCCTGTCATGCACAGAGCAGGGCGGATTGGGAGGTTGCGATGCCACCCTCAGTCACGCTCAGGGTAGGGCTTATTGGGGGGTTGGGGCACCACCCCCTATCACACTCAAGGCAGGGTCAATGGGGAGGTTGCGGAGCCACCCCCTGTGATGCACAGAGCAGGGCCAATCAGGGGGTTGGGGCGCTGCCCCCTGTCACTCACAGAGCAGGGCCAATCAGGGGGTTGGGGCACTGCCCCCCCCCCGTCACGCACAGAGCAGGGCCCATCAGGGGGTTGGGGAGCTCCCCCTTGTCACGCACAGAGTAGGGCTGATAGGGGAGTTAGGGCACCACCCCCTGTCACACACACAGCAGGGCGGGATCAGGGGGTTGGGGTGCCACCACTGTCACACTCAGGGCAGGGCCAATGGGGAGGTTATGGCTCTACCCCGTCACACACAGAGCAGGGCCCGTGGGGGGGGGGGGGTTGGGGCGCCACCCCCTGTCACACACAGAGCAGGGCTGATCAGGGGGTTGGGATGCCACACCCTGTCACACACAGAGCCGCAGAGTGATCAGAGGGTTTGGGCGCTGCACCCTGTCACGCTGATCTGGTGCCAAGAGGCCTCACGGCTCCGCTGATCCCGGTGCTGGGAGGCATATTACCCTTTTACTATATAGGATAGAGGCCTGGGGGCCGGCTGGTTTGCCCTGAAGGGTGTCCTGGATCAGGGTGGGGGTCCCCACTGGGGTGCCTGGCCAGCCTGGATGGGGGGCTGAGGGCTGTTTGCAGCTGGTCACACACCCTTCAGGGTGGGGGTCCCCACTGGGGTGCCTGGCCAGTCTGGGTGAGGGGCTGAGGGCTGCTTTCAGGCTGGCGGTTTTGACTGCTTTCAGGCTGGCGGTTGTTGACTGGAGCTCCCAACCGCTCCTTTTTTCTTTTTTTTTTCTTCTGGGCCAGCTTTAGCTCTGGCTCTAGCTCTGAGGCTTCCGCTGCTGGTTTGTTTGCCGTTCTATAATCGAAACAATGTATAACTTCAGCTCTGAGATCCCAGCCGGCTATATTTGTTAGAATGTTTCAAACTGCCAGCTCAGAGGCGGCAGCGCAGGCGGGAACGTTGGAGTCTGCAGTCACGGGAGCAAGGAAGCCTCATGTTCGCTTCCAACTGCCTGGCTGCCGGCCGCCATCTTGGCTGACAGTTAATTTGCATAAGGATACGCTGATTAGCCAATCAGAAGGGTAGCGGTCGTACGCCAATTACCATTTTTCTCTTTTATTAGTGTAGATGGACTAGAGGCCCGGTGCACAAAAATTTGTGCGCTCGGGTGGGTGGGTCCCTCAGCCCAGCCTGTGCCCTCTCTCAGTCTGGGACCCCTTGGGGGATGACCACCAGCTGGCTGAGGCCTGCTCCCCGGGGGATTGGGCCTAAGATGGCAATCAGACATACTTCTGGAAGCCCGGCAGCCCTCGGGGGATGTCCACTTGCCAGCAGGGAATAGACCTAAGCTGCAGTCGGACATCCTTAGCGCTGCTGAGGAGGCAAGAGAGGGTCCCACCACCACCGCTGTACTGGCAGCCATCAGCCTGGCTTGTGGCTGAGCAGAGCTCCCCCATGTGGGAGCACACTGACCACCAGAGGGCAGCTCCTGCATTAAGCGTCTGCCCCCTGGTGGTCAGTGTGTGTCATAGTGACCAGTCATTCCCAGTCTTTCTGCTGTTAGGGTCAGTTTGCATATTACCCTTTTACTATATAGGATAGAGGCCTGGTGCAGGGGTGGGGGCTGGCTGGTTTGCCCTGAATGGTGTCCCGGATCAGGGTGGGAGTCCCGCTTGGGTGCCTGGGCAGCCTGGGTGAGGGGCTGATGGCTGTTTTCAGGCTGCCCGCACCCCCTTCAGGGTGGGGGTCCCTACTGGGGTGCCTGGCCAGCCTGGATGAGGGGCTGAGGGCTGTTTTTAGGCTGGCCACACCCCCTTTAGGGTGGGCGTCCCCACTGGGGTGCCTGGCCAGTCTGGATGAGTGGCTGAGGGCTGTTTTCAGGCAGGCCAAGCCTGCAACTGAAGCTCCCAGTCTCTCCTTTTTTTCTTTTTCTTTTTTTAATTCTGGGATTTATTTACCTTCTGTAATTGAAACTTTGTTGCGGCTCCAGCTCTGAGGCTGGCTGGCTAAAAACAGGTATCTGGGGTTTGTTTAGCTTCTATAATTGCAACATTGTTGCTTAGACTGGAGCTCAGAGCCGGGCTGGGGCAGGCGGGGAACCTTGGCTTCCTCCATCACTGGAGCAAGTAAGCCTAATGTTCACTTCAGCTGCCTGGCTGCCGGCCGCCATCTTTGTTGGCAGTTAATTTGCATATCACCCTGATTAGCCAATGGGAAGCATAGTGGAGGTATGGTTAATTACCATGTTTGTCTATTATTAGATAGGACTAGAGGCCCAGTGCACAAAAGTTTGTGCACTCGGGGGTGGGGGGGAGTCCCTCAGCCCGGCCTGTGCCCTCTCTCAGTCTGGGACCCCTCGGGGAATGATGACCTGCTGGCTTAGGCCTGCTCCCTGGGGGATTGGGCCTTAGCTGGCAGTCAGACATCTCTCTGGCAGCCTGGCAGCCCTCAGGGGATGTCCACTTGCCAGCAGGGAGCAGGTCTAAGCTGCAGTCAGACATCCTTAGCGCTGCTGAGGAGGCAGGAGAGGCTCCCCACCACCACCGCTGTACTGGCAACTGTCAGCCTGGCTTGTGGCTGAGCAGAGCTCCCCCTATGGGAGCGCAGGGACCACCAGGGGGCAGCTCCTGCATTGAGCATCTGCCCCCTGGTGGTCAGTGTGTGTCATAGTGACCAGTCATTCCCAGTCGTTTTGCTGTTAGGGTCAATTTGCATATTACCCTTTTATTACATAGGAGTGCCTGGCCATCCTGGGTGAGGGGCTGATGGCTGTTTGCAGGCTGGCCAAGCCCCCCAGCAGGGTCCCTCATCCCATGAGGGTGTGGCCAGCCTGGGTGAGTGGCTGATGGCTGTTTGCAGGCTGGCTACAACTCCTTCAGGGTGGGGATCCCCACTGGGGTGCCTGGCCAGCCTGGGTGAGGGGCTGATGGCTTTTTGCAGGTTGGCCACAGCACCTTCAGGGTGGGGGTCCCCACTCAGGTGCCTGGCCATCCTGGGTGAGGGGCTGAGGGCTGTTTGCAGGCTGGCCACAGCCCCTTCAGGGTGGGGGGTCCTGCTGGGGTGCCTGGCCATCCTGTGTGAGGGGCTTATGGCTCTTTGCAGGCTCGCTAAGCCCCCCAGTGGGGACCCTCACCCCATGAGGGTGTGGCCATCCTGGGTGAGGGGCTGATGGCTATTTGCAGGCTGGCCAAGCCCCCCAGCCACCCAAGATCCCAGTCAAGGCTGGCTGGAAGCAGGTATCTGGGATTTATTTGTCTTCTATAATTGAAACTTTGTTGCCATGAGGGGAGGCCACAGCCTGCTCAGGGCTTGCGGGAAGCTTGGCTTCCTCCATCACCAGGGCAACCAAGCCTCCTGCTTGCTCCCACTCTGTGGCTGCTGGCCACCATCTTGGTTGGGTTAATTTGCATATAGTACTCTGATTGGCTGGTTGGGTGTGGCTTAGGGTATAACGAAGGTACAGTCAATTAGCATCTTTGTCTTTTATTAGTGTAGATGAGGAAACTTCAGGTGGCAAGACCATGTGTGAGCTGAGACTCCAAGCCTTTACAAGTGTCCCACTGTCGCATTGAACTTTAATTACAAAACATAAATTCAAAGATAAAATTATTATGAAGTTCAAGATGGCAACCATAGAGCATTGAACCCCAAACATAAGCCCTTCTTAGCATAGAGCCCTGTGCAACTGCACAGCAGACACATCATGCTGGCAAATGGGCAAGTTCCCTTAATATGGGAGATGGTTGTGTAAGTGAAACAGCAACGGACTGAGAATAGGAGCCTTTAGCATTGATTGGCTTGGTCATTAACTATGCTGTTACCCAGGATGTCACTGAACCTCCATTTCCCCATCTATAATAATAAAAGTGTAACATGCTAATTAGACCAGACATCCTCCTGGACATCCTTCCAGACGAAGCCGGGGCTGCAAGGGAAGCCCAGGTCCCAGGTGCCTGCTGGTGGCTGGAGGGAAGCAAGGTGCCAGACGGAAGCTGGTGCCAGCAGCTGGGGGAAGGAAGGCCTACTCTTGCATGAATTTTGTGCATCAGGCCTCTGATCTATAAAATAAGAAGCTTTTCAAGTTCTAGTGCACTAAATTGGAATCTCAAGGAGTGAGACCCAAGAATCTGTATTTTTACATAACTCCCAGTTCTTGCTACCTCAAGTGTGATACACAGACCAGCAGCGTTTGTATCCCCTGGAAAAGTGTTAGAAATGCAGAATATCACCCCAGAATTCAGTATTCATTTTCACAACATCCCCAAGTGATTTGAATGCACATTGAAGTTTGGGAAGCACTGATTTTCATGATGAGCCAGGTATCAGAGCCGTCAATGTAGAATATCTCTAAGGCCTCATTCAGCGACCAACATTATAATTTTACACGACAACTAAACACCAACAGCAGTTAGTGCTTGCATTAGGGAATTAGGTAAATTCATTAAGAAGGGTCTTGCTTTCACTTATGTTTTAAGTCTGAAACGTGTGTTTGTTTAAATGGTTTTATTCTGTTTTCATTACAGTCCTTAGTGAATGTTTACTCATACTAATTGACTTAATCTTTCCACTGTGTTTAGGAAAAAAGAGGAAGGGATTTTATACTAATGTTTTTATCTACCAGTCTCTGCAATTTAAGCATAGTCCTCCCCTTAAACTTAAGAAGATTCATTTACTAAAATAATAACTATGTTAATTTTAGGACAACTCTTTGCCAACATCGGACTTCAATTTCCTTTCAGTCTTTAGCTGGAACATGTATATTATGTTTTTCAAAGTAAACAGATTGTATTAGATGAAATTTTTGCTAAAATTTTATCCTGTATCAATCTCTGAACAAATATGCTAATTTCCATGGAAACTGGAGAGCAGACTGACCAATTTTCCATATTATGCATTTTATACTCAGAATCTTTTTAGACTGTAATGAGTACTGACTATAGCAGCGGTTCTCAACCTGTGGGTCACGACCACTTTGGGGGTCGAATGACCCTTTCACAGGGGTCGCCTAAGACCATCGGAAAACACATATATAATTGCATATTTTTTTGTGATTAATCACTATGCTTTAATTATGTTCAATTGTAACAATGAAATTGGGGGTCACCACAACACGAGGAACTGTATTAAAGGGTCACGGCATTAGGAAGGTTGAGAACCATTGGACTATAGGAACCTCACAGTCCTACACATTCTTGCCAGCAAAGCCTACGTTATATATTTTTCAGCATGAAAAATATCAGGGAGCAATTTTTTCTCTCATATGATTTGTGTTAATTTAAAGAACAAACATTTTTCTAAGTTACATTGACAAAAGGCATGAGATGATGAGTTTTCAGACAGTCAGGTCTTAGCATCTTAATTCTTTAATGTTGAAGCTTCTTGGAGTCTGAAATATTTCTCATAATGGATGTAAGGGGAAGATCATAAACAATTTGCTAAGCAGCATCACTTTGCATGAATTATTGGCTCTGATTCCAGGGAGTATGGTGGCAGACTGGCTTACAATGGTATGGGTTTTGTTCTTTCCTGGTTTATGTTTAAGCATCTTCTAAGAGGATCTCAGATCTGCCATGTAGCTATCATAGCCCAGAAGTCTTCTAAAAATTTGAGTACATGTCCAATGGGTTGAAATAGTACCTTTTTGAACCTGTTCTCTCTCTCCTTACCTCAAATACAGATTATTGGGTATAGAGGAGTAGTAATTGGCAAAAGATTAGAGAGAGGGTCAAAAAGACCCTCTACCACTGCTTTTTGATATAAATGAATTGATTATTTTAAGGTCTGAAAGTTATTTCTCTCCCTACTGCTAGAAAATACAAGTGTGAGCAGTATCACCCTTATCCCTAAACAGCGGGAGTCTCTGCCCCTCCTTGGCCATGATTGTGCCCCTTCTTCATGAAATAGAGCATCTACAGGACCAAATGGATGTGGCCCCTTACAGAGCTCACATGCCTGGGCCCCTTCCTTTTAGACCAGGCTTTAGATTCCTGGCAACTGGAATTCCCACCCAGACTGTCCTGAGCACAATTCCAGAGTCTGTGTGGGCCTGATTTGTTTGTTGTTCTTGTTTTTGCGGCGGATGGCAAAGTTCGTCTGTGCTCCCCTAAGCCAAGTGATGCCAAGGGGTAGCTGTTGGCAGGGAGGACTGGGATGGAGCATGCTACAGGGTTCAGAGTATCTACACCATCAGGCAAAAGACCCTTCACGTTGCAAGACAGAGTCACGTGTGGGAAAACAAGGATGGTGTGTGAGCTCCATCTTGGGGTGGAAATCCAAGGGGTCCAAGAGTTCTCAGTTCAAAACTGACGCTGTGAAGGTAGATTTCTCAGGACACATGGATAGAATCTGGAACTTGAAAGTATCAAGTGTGTGTTTGAATTTCTGCTCGGCACCTGTTAGCTGAGTGACTTTGCTCTAGTTCTTCAACCTCTCGGAATCTGAGCTTCCTTATTTCTAAAACGAGGATGATGATGCCTAGCACAGCAGGTTCGTTTTACATAACAAGTGAATACGAGGTTTCATGCCGGGAGCCGGTCCATCCTTGCTGCTTGACACAGTCGCTGCAGGAAAGAAACATCTGCACAGCATATGTTTCAAGGGACCTGGCATATATAGCATATTGTTCTTAATATGTTTGCTCTCTTTAGCGCCATGTGTTTTAACCAAGGTCACCTCTCCGAGAAAGGTTTTTTCCCCAGGTGGGGATTTTTCCCTGAGGTTAGGGATGGGATACAACCCCTTAATTAAGTGCCAGGCGGGTAGTTAAGCTACATAATCTTTACTCCCTGGAATGGAGATAAGAAACGCCCTAACCTTTGTAATAGAAATTGACAGGATTAAAATCGGCTGGTATAAATATGGATGTAACAAGACAATAAACATCAGATCCTGATCAGTTCCTAACCAGAACTCCGACCAGAACTTTGGCTGGAGATCCTGGCTAGAGGTCCTGACTAGGCTGCTGATCAACTGAAGGCTGTCTTCGTGTCATTCCTTCTTCGAGGATAATGATGCCTATCACAGCAGGTTCGTTTTACATAACAAGTGAATACGAGGTTTCAAATAAACACTCGCATGCAGGCTGTTCTGCGATGGACTAGGTCTATATACCTCTCTGGAGAGACAGGTTCTTAGATCCTTAAGAAGCTACAGGTAATATTAAAACATATCTTGTATATCAGCTAATCTTTCAATTTAAGACTTTTTTGAAGAGTTTACCTACGTAGAGGCACCAAGCTTCTCCTGACTAATGCATATCAACTCTTGGTTAAATTTCAGCTTTAGAACAAGGAGTAACTGCTGTGACATAGTCTGATTGGACTTGCTCAGGCTCATTCTCCAAGCCAGTGGTTCTCAAAACATTTTGTCCTCGGGTCCCCTTTGTAACTCTTAAAAATTAATAAGGATCCCAGAAAGATTTTTCGTTTAGTTGGGCTGTATTTATCAATAATTACCATATTGAAATTAAAACTGAGGGAATTTTTTAAAAAACAATACAAGAGAACATCAAATAATTCCTCCTATTTTAGTGACTCATGGAACTCCATCTTTAGTCTCTCATATTCTGTGATGGATTTTAAATCCCAGTTTACCTGCTTATTACTGTTTCATGGACAGAGAAATCCCAAATAGAAGTTACATGGAGATTCACATGCTTCTCTTAACCTGAATCATCACACCTTTACTGAACACAAGTTTTTAAAATGTATCTTTTTATAAACATACTGAAATTTTAACTAACCATTGTACTGGACACTTCCTATCACATGTCAGAGCATTACCTTTCACTATTTACAGTGCTCACCTTTACACCTCTCCGCTCTCTTTATTGATGAACACCTGTACTTCCACGGGCTTGATCTGCTGTATTACTTACAGCTTATAGCTCCACCTCGTTCTGCTCCACACATCCATCCCCCACTTCCTCCTCAAGTAGCCACTTGAATCATTGCTCTTAAAATGCATGCCTCTTGCCCTAACCGGTTTGGCTCAGTGGATAGAGTGTCAGCCTGCGGACTGAAGGGTCCCTGGTTTGATTCCGGTCAAGGGCATGCACCTTGGTTGTGGGCACATCCCCAGTTGGGGGTGTGCAGGAGGCAGCTGATCAATGTTTCTCTCTCATCGATGTTTCCAACTCTCTATCCCTCTCCCTTCCTCTCTGTAAAAAAATCAATAAAATATATTTTTAAAAAATGCATGCCTCTCCCACCCAGTTATTTTTTCTACAAACTTTATTCTATCTACCTTTTAGGCTAGATGTGGTGAATTGTGCTTGTGTCTTCATGGTTACACTTAACTGCATTTCAAAATCTTCATAGTTGTACTAGAGGCCTGATGAACGACATTCATGCACTGGGGGTGGTGGGTGGGTCCCTCCGCCCGGCCTGTGCCTTTTAGCAGTCCGGGAGCCCTTGGGGGATGTCCCACTGACAACTTAGGCCCACTCCCCATGGGGTACGGGCCTAAGCGGCAGTCGGACATCCTTAGCGCTGCCCCGGAGGCAGAAGAGGCTCCCGCCACCGCCGCTGTGCTTGCCAGCCATCAGCCTGGCTTGTGGCTGAGTGGCCCTCCCCCTGTGGGAGCACACTGACCACCCGGGGCCAGCTCCTGCATTGAGCGTCTGCCCCCTGGTGGTCAGTGCACATCATAGCAACTGGTCGTTCCACCATTCCATCAATATTACCCTTTTATTTTATAGGATAGTTTGATTAGAGCTGGCCCAAAAGAACCTGTCTGAGATTCAGAAGGTGGAATCTTCTAAATGAAAATAAAACAATGGGAAGCATTACTATCATTGCTATGCATACAGACACTACCAATAAAGATACAGATTATCCTAACATTCCAATGGATTTAATAAGAAAGATACTGTAGATATCTACACTGCCTTCAGGATATTGCAGGAAATCAGTGTTCTCAGTGGATGTTATTTGCCTAAGTCATGTGTTTACCAAGCAGAAGTTCTCAGTTATTGTAGTCTTTACTAATTCCTGGTCCACCCAGGGTTCTATAGTAATAGCCAGCATGTGAGAGTCTATTCAGGGACATACTGGAAGAGGTAGGCCTGGTATACACTGAAGGAAGTTTAGGAAGAAAGTTTTCCATCTGTGATCCAGTGAGAGGTGATACCAGAGACTTCCGGGCAGGTTTATGCCTCCAATATGTGAGTAAATAATTACTAAAATTATCATAAATATTTAAACTATTATAGCTTTGAGAGTTACTAACTATCCTTAATGCTACATAATGTGAAATCAAAAAACTTCATAGGAAATTAAATGTGCTGAATATCTATATAGTCTTTGTCTGATCTGAATCCTGCTGTTTATGCAAATGAAATGAGAAGATCGCTATACTAAAGTCTTATTAAAATAATCTGTTAAAATAAGAAAACTTTCCACATTAATAAATGCCATCAGCTTGTGTGATAAACTTACAATTGTCTGTAGAAGGTGCCTGATAGTAAATTAATTAAATCTCTGTTCCATTATGGTGTCAGCTAATGTGGAAACCCATTATTTATTTGGCACTAATTTAGCCCAGTGAATTAATTAGAAAGAGCATGGGAAAATAGACGCTTTGACATGAAAATCCAAACTAAGACAAAGAAGCAAGATCAACTAATTTATTTAATGAAGAGAGATAATGACACCATTTTCAAGGGGGCTTTCTCTCTTCCTGACCTTTGACAATAACACAGGCAGACAGCTGTTCAGAAGTGGTCAGGGAACCAGGGTGCGTTCTCAGGGCCTTTCCTGACAACACCCTTCTCCATAACGCACTCTCGGAACCAAGTACATTTTCATCAATCCCTGACCTGGTCTATGGGCTATCAGACATGTGGTCTCTGCGAGGGTTGGAAAAGAAAGATCCTGTTTGTGGCTGAAGCAACAGTACTATTTTGTGAACAAAAATCAGCCTGGTCATACCTAGTGTCTACCTTAATTCCCAGACAGTGCGATCTAAAGAAAATAGTACTCGGGGCAATTACTGTTTCTGCCTGCCTCAAGGATCCAGGAAAGCCCAGAAAAATTAGCAAGAAAAAGTTTTCAGTTCATCTCCTTGGCCAACAGGGATGGTAGCATCAAACTGGAATCTGAAACATTTTCTTCTCTTTAAAAGTTTACCAGATTTGAATTTTCTATGGATCTTCATGAAAAGCCAAGATAAGTTCTGCTAACACGCAGCATGATCACATCTTACTTAAAGTTCTAGCTGATCCAAAGGACGTGGTAAGTACTGACTAGATATCAGCCACTGGCCTGCAGGCTCCTCTTGGTGGGGAACTAAGAAACCCGCTCCTCTTCCTCAGGGAGCTGTCCGTGATTGAGGAAACATGTTCTCCCCTGGATCAAAACACGGCACATAGGTAGCCACAGATTTTGGTAAATAATGTATAGGAAGATGTAAGTGGGCCTAATTTAGACTGAGGCATTAGAGAATCCTTCTCTCAAGAAATTGCATTTACCTTAAAACTTGAAGAATCATTAAGAATTATCTCAGATGCAGAAATTAAAGAGGAGACTTTTAAAGAGGAAATGAGTTGTCTAAAGACTTTGAGGCTGTATTAAGGATATTTTAGAAAGTCCAGTAAATTCATTGAGAAATGGAATTGGAGCCATGGGCCAGGTGGGATCAAGGAGGTGTGTTAACGTTTGTATTTTATCCTCAGGGCAAAGAAAAATGGTCAGTGATTTTAAGGAGGAAAATGGCATGATCAAATTAACTGTGGGCGGAGGGGGGGAGAGAGGGGTGGGGGAATGAAAAAAGCACATAAGAGTTTTCAACTCAATTGTCACCTCAGGCCTCAGGCCAGCCATTTTCTTAGAGGCGTTTTTGGCGTCAATATTTCCTCCTATTTTAATACTTGGGTTTTCTCTATTTGTGGTGTGTGGGTTTTTAAAGCAAGAAATGGTCAGAAAGAAAGGTTCAAATATAGCTGCCCCCACCTAGGCTTGGCAATTCCACAAGCACCACTTCGTATTTCACCCTTAGAGTGATGCGAAGGGGGATCCAGAAGAGAAGACTACAGGTTTGTTTTGTTTCGTTTTCTCTGAGGGAACAAAGATCTATTAACAACATGCTATTTGGCCCTGCCTGTTCTTTCTTCATGATAAATCACTGCAGCAAACACATAAATCAGATATTAATAGATTGAATGTATGCCAAGAAAGTAACTTTTTATTCTAGTGAAAAAAAATAATACAGCAAAGAGTTGGAGTCCAAGAAACAATTCCCTTTAGTGATAGACCTCCCACTGGTCACTGGACGTTCTACCCAGTCGATTGCATATGATTGAGAAAATTAATGAGAGCTCATGTTTTCACTGAATTGAAAACACAAAACTCATCACCTGAGGAGTCTCACATAAAATTTCTTTCACAAGGAGGTTTTTTTGTTTAGTTTTCTATCTAAAAACCAGATTCAGGTCATATAAGGAATTTCAACAATGGCTTTGAAAAAAAGGAGGAAATTAAATTTCTTTTGTAAGATGACACCTTTAAACTGCTTCTCAGTGTTCATTAATGCCCCTAATTTTTATGTCCATGATCCCTTAGTAATCTCTGATTAATGAGAACATAAGTTATCATTCAGAATGTGGATTTGGGAGGTAAAATTTATATGTAATTTCAATGAATGAAATTGCCTTCCTTTTTTCTCTGCATTTCTCTCATATGGTCTACAGTGACTAAAATTGTAGATTCCTTAGGTATTGGTTGGCTTCCCAGGGAGTCTTGGGCATTGATGCTTCTTCTTCTGATTAATTTAGAAATAATATCTGCTACTATTACCACTTAGAATCTGAAACATGGGGCAGAAGAAAGACTGTGATTCCCCTGCCATGCTGCTTGTGAGTCTGGTGATGGAATGTAGTGAAGAAGCATGACTCAGACACCAAACCCCAGTGTCCCAGCAATGCACACGTTCATGTGCTCCTCTTCGTATGTCGTGTTCACTGAGCTAATATTTATTTAGTGCTACAACCGTGTTAGATAGATTGGGAGACCCAGAGATAAATCAGATTCTACCCCTCATGAAGCTTACATTACAAGAGGAAATTTAATAGATGGTAATAAGATGCCATAAATAATTGTAAGTGATGTTGTATAAATAAGTGTTATGGGACTTACGAGCGGGGGAGTAGTTGCTTCTGGCTTAGGGAAACTGGCTAACAACATAAATAAGAAATTATATCAAAAGTGAAATTTGAATCAAATGTAAGATTTCAACCACGTGGTTGTTCTAGCAAAATGGTTCTCAATTTTTTGTTTTGTTGTCGTTCTCAGAAACACTTTACACTATTGTAAATTATGAGACCCCCCTATGAAGAACTTGTTTTTCAATCCTCGCCTGAGGGTACCTTATTACTGATTTTAGAGAAGGAGGGAGGAAGAGAGAGAGAAGGAGAGAGAAAAAAAATCAGTGTGAGAGAGAAACATCAATTAGTTGCCTCCCTAACACACCTCCACCACAATCGAACCCACAGTCTAGGGATGTGCCCTGACCAGGAATCAAACCCAGCATATTTTGATGTATGTGATGATAGTCCAATAGCTGAGCCACCCAGCCAGGGCAGGAGCCAATTTTATATAGGCTATCTCTATTGGTGTTTTCCATATGAGAAACTGAAACAGAATTTTCAGAAAATATTTATTTACTGATTTATTTAAAAATAGACCCATTACATGCCAACATGATTAATAGTTTATTAAAAATATATCTTCTGTCCCTGGCCAGTGTGGCTCAGTTGGTTGGGCATTGCCCAGTGCATCGAAACTCCTGGTCAGAGTACATGTCAGGGTTGCAAGCTTGATCCCCAGTTGGGGGCATGCAGGAGGCAGCAGATCTATGTTTTGCTCTCACTTCAATGTTTCTTTCTCTCTCTCTCTAAAAATCAATAAAAATAAAAATGTCTTTTAAAAAATATATCTTCTGAAACAAAAATTTAGAAGAATTACATTGTTTTACAGTTTTTGTAAATCTCTTTAATGTCTGAATTGAGAGAGACCGCTGAATTGCTATGTACGCTCTGCATTAAATCTGTCATGGTATATTGGTTTCTGCCTCCTGCACGCCCCCCACTGGAGATGTGCCCGCAACCAAGGTACATGCCCTTGACCGGAATCGAACCTGGGACCCTTCAGTCCGCAGGCCAACGCTCTATCCACTGAGCCAAACCGGTTCGGCAATATAAAATATATTTTTAAAAAAACAATTGAGACTAGAACTACCATATGATCCAGCAATTCTCCCCAAAATATAAAAACACTCATTTACAGGAATATCTGTAACTCTATGCTCACTGCAGCCTTATTTACACCAGCCCAGACATGGACATAACCTAAGTGCCCATTGACAGAAAAATGAATAGAGCGATAGGGTGTGTGTATACAGGGGAATACGACGCGGCCAGGAAAAGGTGAAGTGTTGCTGTTGGTGGCCACATGGCTGAATCAGGAGGGAATTAGGCTAAGGGAACTAGGTCCGA